>NC_048597.1:229853103-230123103 GCF_003668045.3 Cricetulus griseus | reverse complement strand
CTGTGATCTTTCTGACTCTGCCTCCTGAGTACTAGGATTACAGATGTGTGACACTATACCTAGTTGTATCTGGGTGTAGGAGGAAGGGGTGTTCTTTTTCTGTTGTTCATATTCAAGAATTTTAGAACTATTGAGAAACAGAGATGGTTCAATGACAGACCATGTAAACAGTAGTCAGCTCCTGAGATCCCAGTGCAAATGAAGATGCTACTATCACTCAGGAGAGTCTGAATACAAGACCCTGTCTCAAACAAATCAAACAAAAACTTTTTTTGTTTTGTTTTGTTTTTTTCCAGACAGGGTTTCTCTGTGTAGCTTTGGAGCCTATCCTGGCACTCGCTCTGGAGACCAGGCTGTCCTCGAACTCACAAAGATCCGCCTGCCTCTGCCTCCTGAGTGCTGGAACTAAAGGCGTGTGCCACCAACGCCCGGCTCAAAGCAAAAACTCATATTGCATAGTGATGTCACAGCTGCCCCCACATGGAGTGCAAGGTATTTGTCACTCATGTTTGTGCCAGCTTGTAAAGTTAACTTACATGCCATTGTATAAACATATAGCATGGGTAGCTTAGAAGATGGTATACAGTGGTAAACAATGGGGCAAAAACCTGTGTGTTTATTATACAAGCATTGTTACTTTAGAGTGTTCATTTTCCTGTATTCCATGTGATACCGTCAGTTACTCCTGTTATCATGTCCCTTGACTTCATCAGGAACCAGGTCCAGCAGTGGCTCAGTACCTTCTAGGTTTGTGTTGACATTTGCACCACAGTGAAATGGCCAATGTTGCATTTTCCAGAACGTATCCCACTAAGTGATGTGTGACCACGGTGAAAAATAGCACCCAGAAGGGCTCAACCTCACTGTAGCAGGGAAGGCGTGTCAGCAAGCAGGGAAAGGAGGGAGGCAGGAGCAGCCAGCTGGCCGGTCACATCTTCACCCACGCATAGGAAAGCAGAGAGACAGAGAACAGGAAGTGGGTCCAGGATATAAATCCTCAAAGCCTGCCCCCAAGTGTGTACTTCCTTCAGCAAAACTCCACCTCCTATAGGTGCCATAAACTCCCCAAACAGTACCTTCCAACGGTGGGCCGAGTGTGTAAATACGTGAGCCTGTGAGGGACATTACTCATTCATGACATCACATTCCTTCACCCCACCCCCTGGCTATTTGCTTTCTGATACGTTTCTCTTGTTACACGGACACCCATGGACTGGTGCCCCTTGTGTTGACCTCTTCTCATTGTCCTAACAAGAGTCTAAAAAGAGTGTCTGAGCTTGGTCTTCACTTCCTCGATTCACTCCCTAGCTCCTTCTGGGTGCTTCGTTGCTCTTCATGGCCACACGCTCCATGTTCTTCCTCTTTCTGGGCCATGCCAGGATATCACTGGGTATCAGGAGGCTGTGTTCAGGCCTGGGGCTTAGGATTTCCATCCATGCACAGTTAGCTCTGAGCTAAGTCTGATGGTTCAGATGAAGCACATCCTGAACGGCTTGGAACTCACAACACCAAATCTGCACCCTGGCTCACACGTTTCTTGCTTTGGGAATGGGGGGTTATGTCTGTTTCTGCAGGTAGAGTTTGCATTTGTGCACCTGTGTGTGTGGAGGCCTGAGGTCAACCTCAGGTATCATTCCTTAGAAGATATCCACCTTGTTTTTTGAGACAGGGTCTCTCTCTTACTGACCTGGAACTCACCAAGAAGGCAAGGTTGGCTGGCCAGCAAGTCCCAGGAATCTACACCCATCTCTGCCGCCCCAGTGCTGGGATTACAAGCATGCGCCACCATGCCTGGCCTTTTTCTTTTTCTCTTTCTTCCTTTTCTTTATGTGAGTTCTGGGGAATCAAACTCAGGCCCTCATGCATACAAGGCAAGTGTTTCACCTTCAGGGCTATTTCACCAGACATGGATGTTTATTTCTTGCTCACAGAAAATACAAAACAGAGGCTATCCTCTAGGCAGAGGTAAGGGGGCCCAGACCTCTTCCACTTTCTGGCTCTCCCATCTTCAGTATATGGCTTCTGAGTTCATCAGCTTCAAGCATCAGGAAGGAGCTATCTATCCACTGTCTAGCCATCTGCCATATCGTAAAACCCTGGGACTGTGAGATTGGCTCTGGTTCTTGGTGCCATGTGCTCTTACTGGGGGCTTCGGACAGGGAGGATAGGGCTAGGCATGAGCTGCATTCGTTGAAACAGGATATCACCTTATTGCAACAATGAAAACTCTGAAAACCTGTGGCTCCAGCTTATACACACTTGGCCCCAAGCCACCATGGTATGCACGGGCCAGGAGATGGAGCCCCTGCATTCAGGATGAAGTCTGTCCTGCTGGAGACTCCAGGTCACAGAGTCTGTCGTGGGAGGGTTCTGTCTGAGGCAATAAGCCATCTGCTCTCCATAGTCCAGTTGACAGCCTAGCTTAGCATCACAAAGAGTACATACATCCAGCCTTCCTCAGTCACTATGGTACTTGCTTCTGGGTCTTGCTCACTACTGTAGTCCCCATATCCTTGGACACTGTCCCACATGGTGGCAAGGGCCTGTCTCTCTTCCTGGAAACCATTTTGCTCAGCAGCCAAGCTTTGGAGTTGGAGATGTGAACAAATGTCTCTTTACCCCAGATACTACCTTGATAATCGACCAAAGAGTTGATTTCACTCAGGTCTAGCTTAGTGAGCCCGTGAGTTTATTGGGGTTACTTACAGGAACACAATGACTCAGGCAGGTGCCTCACTGCAAAACCCACCCCATCATGGGAAATGGCTCATGAAAGCTGTATCCATGGAGCTCTCTCTACAATTGTAAGGACACTGAAGAGTTTTCTCCAAGCAATGTTTACTGCTTTACAACCTTGGGGTGAACCCAGTAAGATTTCTGGGTCTTCACTCCAGGACAAAAGGTCTCAGCTACACAGTAACTGAGCAACATTGGGTTCAAATCATGACATCACTGCTTATTAGTAGGTCAGCTGGACAGGTTACCTAACCTAAGACTGACCTGAGGTACAACATAGAAATAGCAATACCTGGAAGCTGGCCAAGGCCCCATCGGGAGGGTGCGTATAAGTCACTCAGCCCTGCTGACCTAGAGCAGATCCCTCCTTGTGAGATTCCATGCCGCAGCATGTGTGCCAGCTCCCAGGGGAAATTCCTAGAAGTGAGCTTGCTGGAGTAGAGGCTCTAAGTTGCTTCCCATGATTCTCAGGAGCACATTCTTAAACACTGTTTAAGTGTCTGCTCACACATGAATTTCCTGTTAGCCAAGGAACTGACCAGACAGGTTCTGTATAGCGCAGTCAGCACACTCAGCCCCACCAGTCTCCCAGAACTTTCCTTATGACCAAGTGCTACAGACCCAAGCGGGGCTAAACAAGCTGTGTGTGAAATCGGAGCTGGCTGTCCCTTTGAGCCCTGGCTTTTAATCCCTTCCTGCTGAGAGATGGGGTGTTAGTCCAGAACCGGCCTGGAATGATGACAATCTTATCAGACACTTCAGCCTTTGAGTTAAGTTTCAGGAGCAAGCTCTCATCTTGTCAGAACAAGAAGACACGGTTTAATAGTAAACAGTACTTGGGTCATTTTGCAGAAGCCAGCACAGAGGTTAGCAATGTAGCTCTATGGCAGAGCCCCTTGCATAGCATGCCTAAAGACCTGGGTTCCGTCCTTTGATTTCTGCAGTGCATGCCTGTAGGATGCTATTGAGGGGTGGACGCTATTCGTTACACAGGGTAGGGTCTCCTGTAGTTGAAGTTGGTCTCAAATTCTCTATGTAGCTGAAAATGACCTTGTACTTTGGATCCTCCTGCCTCCACCTCTCCAATGCTAAGACGACAGGCATATGCCATTGCACCGTGCTGTGCCCGAGACTGAACCCTGTGCTTCATGCATGTAAAGTCAGCACTCTGCATCACCACCTCCTTTAGCTGAGTCTTCAGTTAATGTCTTCTAGACTCAGGCTTCTGCTCTGTTGCAGCTCCTTTCAGCAATGAGCCAGGGAAGCTGGGGGAAGTGTGTCCCCTTGGGATCTTCCAAGTCTAAGTAGGCATCTTATCCTTGCCCAGAGCCTGGAGATTAGAAGCAGCCTCCACGTCCGTCACTAGAAAGGAAGGAGCTGGTTTCTGCTCTGCTGTATCCAATGCAGTGCCAGGCAGCCCTTCAAAGAATGAGGCGGCACTGCCGTGCAGTGAGGCCCAGGTAGGAAACAATGGTCCAGAAAGAAGCGATGACATTCAGCCTCTGGCATCAGAAAGCAAATGGAGCTGGTACAGGTGTAAGCACATAGCTGCAGATCAGCGCAGGAAGACCGTGCCTGGCTGCAGTGCGCCTTTGGGAGAAGCAGATAACAGGAATAAGAGAGAGATGCTTGGTGGTCAAGTCTTCCATTTTATGCTTTATGTTTTATTTATCTAAATGTAAAAAGATGTTTTTGTTGTTGTTTTGTTTTCTTTTTTAACTCTAAGAGGAATAACGCCATAAAAACTTACCAGTCTCAATGACTTATTTGTCCAGGTCCTGCTGTGTGTGTGTTACATTGAAAAGGTCCCCCAAAAGTTCTTCCTGATCCCTTCACAATCAGTTACTGTCTGGCGACCACTGATTTGTCTTCTACTACCAGAGTTTCACCTTTAATGCAACAACAAAAAAAATTGAGATGGGGGTCTCACGTAGCCAAGTAGCCAAGGCTGGCCTTGAACTTCTGCCTCCACCGTTCAAGTGCTTGGATTACAGGTGTGAACCACCACACCCAGCTAAAATAGTCTTAAATTTTAAAAAAAAATCAAAGCTGAGAGTCAGTAGCAAGTCAGTAGCTTTGTTCCATTAAAATGAATTTCTGAAGTATAGCCTTATCTTCAAAAAAGTCTGAGATGGCTTTCTGCAAGAATTTGTTTGTAGAATGCAGGTGTAGGGGAGAGGCAGGTATGTCTCTAGGAGTTCAAAGCCAGCTTGGTTCCAGGTCAGCTGGGGCTACATAGAGAGACCTTGTGTCAACAAACAAATCAAACCAGGTGGTGGTGTCACACGCCTTTAATCCCAGTACTCAGGAGGCAGAGGCAGTGGGATCACTGTGAGTTCAAGGCCAGCCTGGTCTACAGAGCAAACTCCAGGACAGCCTCCAAAATAATACAGAGAAACCCAGTCTCGAAAAACCAGGAAAAAAAAAAAAAAGGATGGAGTGTTAAATTGCAAGGGATTGAGAAAGGGTGGCCAGACCTGACTTACTCTTGGGAGCAATTTTCCCTAAAGGACAACTTGATGAATATCTTTTGCTTTTGGTTTTAGCTTTCATCTGCTTTTATAAGGCCCAGCATTGAGCCAACTCAGTGAGTTTGATCTTGTTTAGAATGTCTTGAAATGATACAGCCCAGCCCCAGGTCATTTTGGTAACAAGGTCCATTCAGCCTTATAGACTGGAGGTTCTCTGCGTGCTCTGGCCTCTTGCCTCCCACAGTTCACATCCAGTTGGGTCCAAATGCATAACCAGTGGCTATAAATTGGGAGCAAGGGTTTATGGACTATTGGTGTATTTAAAAAAAAAATCAGGATTGCAAATTACCTGATAGAGCATGCACTGTCTGTTCAACAAGTATACTTTTATATTTGAGCTTTGATTCTGTCCAGCGTGGTAAGCACAGCAAAAGATAATGTGTTTAGGAGTACCAGTAATCTGGTAGAGAGATGAACTGGTAAGAGCATGTTTTAGATGTCCTGAGTCCCAGCACCCACATCAGGCAGCTTACAACTGCCCATAACCGTCTCCAGAAGACAGATATCTTCTGGACTCCCGGAGCACCTGCACTCATAACCACATATGCACACACTGGCACATACATACATATATGAACTCACACGCACACATGCAATTTTTTTAAAATGTGGTCTTCAAAAGAAAAAAAAGAAAGAAAGCAAAAGAGAAGAATAAGGTATTCTGATGTCTGAGGCCTATAGGAAACCATTAATAAGACCCGAAGGTAACTCTTTTATTAATCATAGGGTAGCTTTTTTATTAATCACCAGTAACCCTAAAGTGTTTTGATGTTTTAAAGTGTTTTGATGTTTCTGCCAGATCTGGTGGCTCAAAGTCCAGCCATGTATAAGTAGACCAATTCCAAGGTCAGCTTGAGTTGATCACAAGAAAACAAGGAGAGAAGAAGAGAAGTAGGGAGAGAGAAAACCCAGAAGCCTCTAAACACGCAGGCAGGTGGGGAAGGCACTTCAGGTGTGTCTGACACACCATCCACATGAGCCGTGTTGTGACTCTTCCTGCTCGACGTCATGGTTTTCAGAGACTTTCATGACCCACAATTTGAACTGTGACAGAACAAATCTTTCTCACATTTCATGGGATGTCCTGATGACTTGAAGTTGTCCTGTGGCATTGTAGCCTGTCATCATGAATTATGTACAGTGGTCAGAAACTGAGCTGTTGATTGGTTGTTTAACCTGCAGTCCCCATGTTGCCGGTCTTTTTATTGAATAGCTTTTTAACTTCAATATCCTCTTCGACCTCTCTTCTCCAACCAAGGTGGTTTGATTCCATCCGGGGTCATGGTGATGTCTTGGCTGGGTTGTGTGTCCATTTGTTGCAGACTCGTTCAGCCCTCATCGTAGGACATCATTCAGGCACCATGATATGTGCCCTGTGTCTTTGGCCATAAATACTACAGCAGGGTCTGGATAACTCCACACAAACCTGTCACCACTGTTGGAGATGGGTTAAATCACACATTCTTTCACAGCTGGCCACTAGCACTGCTTTTGGAAGATGGTTCTGTAACTTTGTCAGGTAGATAATTTACGTCATTGAATATCATTTCCTTTGCTAAGAGTTCAGTCTTGATCACTGAGTTGGATTGAGTAGGCTTACACCTGTAATCTTAACATCACTTACGGAACTTTATTATTATCCTCTATCATTGCTCTAAGGGTTATAGAAACAGTAGGTTATTTTAAAGACAACTGTGGGTCTGTTTTCTGAGAAGATAGGATAGAACTGTGGGTCTCTTTAGGTACCTCATGTCCCTTAAGCCCCAAGGTTGTTGAATGTGATTCTTGGAACACTGAGATTTCTTGAAGTGGTTGTTCAACCTGAGCCCCCCCCCCCCCCACGTTCCTGGTCCTATTATCAAACTCCTTTAAAAAACAAAAAACAAAACAAATTTCAGTTGTCCTCTTTCATCTTTGTTCTCCACCTGGTGTGATTTGATTCCATCTGGAGTTTTGAGAATGAAAGGTTTGCCCTGCTTTCTCTAAGTGCCCCTGGGAATAACATGGGAGGAACCAGGGCAGGGCGATTAGTGTGGCTGGTCAGTTCCTGCTGGACCCCCACCCAATGAACATGGGGTTTCATGGTCCAGATACCCAGATAAATGGGGGCTCTCTGATCTTGGAAGAAGTATTTCCTGCCAGACCACACCAGAGGCCTGACTGAATGTTTATCACCCCATCTTAAAAACGAGAGACAGAGACAGACAGACAGACAGAGAGAGAGAGAGAGAGAGAGAGAGAGAGAGAGAGAGAGAGAGAGAGAGAGAATCTCTTATCTTGGGACTAGGGTAATTTTCCTATTCTCAGAAATGTTTCATTCTGCCTTGATTTACCATGTGTGGAATTCCTAGGGCAGAATTAGATCTGTGAGTACTCCCAGCATGCCCTGGGCTCCAGTATCAGACCTTTCTAGTGCTGGCCTCTTCTTAATCATAGAGGAGAAGCCTGAGTGACTTCCTTGACTTGTCTGAGCCTCAGTCGTCAGGCTGTAGACTGCCAGGACAGTCACTCCCTCACAGAGCAGGTCCTGTAGAATGGGCCATGTTGGTGGTAACCCCAGCTCTTGGCAGCAGCCAATAACTCTATTTATTTCCTGATAATGGCAGCAGTGCCCCTTTGCTGGGTAGCTTGGCAGCGTGCAGAGGACATCTCATTTGTGGTCCCTGCGTAGGGTAGAGAGGCCAGTTTGTCCAACTGACTCCAGAGCTCAACACAAGTGGGGAAACGAGGTCATGTCTACACGAGTACTGGAGTTACTTGAGTCAGCAGCTATGGGAAAGCCTTTACAGCCAGTGAACAGAGCAGAAAGGCTGGCAGAACATGAAGCTTTGCTTGCACCTACACAGCCTCAGAGTAAGCATATGCTAGGAGTTTGTCCTGAAGGTGCTATCCTGGTCTCATCCGGGCCCTGCTCCACTCACCAGGATTCTAGGCTCTGGGCATAGGCAAGGTGGTGATGCTGGATTATACTGGACTATACTGGACACCATTCCCTAGTGCCTATTACTCCCAGTGTCAGTGAAAGGTTCCATTGTAAGCATGGTAATATTGGTTGACTCCCAAACCCTCCTAAGTGCTTTATGAATACTTGCCTCTTTCAGACTTCAAAATAGTTCTATTTCTATCCCTAAGCAGTTTGCCCAAAGCAGACACAGCAGGCAAACAGTAGAGCAACCCAGTTCTCAATCTACTTTATTCACCCCAACACATAGCTGTAAAAACATTCTGATCGCAACAAGTGAAGCCCAAACTCCATGGCCAGCACCATGCACCCCCAGACAACTAACTGATGGCTTAACCCCAGTGTCTTCAGAGTATTTTGAACTTGCTTGGTGGCCTCAGCTTACTGACTGTGATGG
The DNA here is from genome assembly GCF_003668045.3 of Cricetulus griseus. Taxonomy (NCBI): domain Eukaryota; kingdom Metazoa; phylum Chordata; class Mammalia; order Rodentia; family Cricetidae; genus Cricetulus; species Cricetulus griseus. Next base: position 230,114,477 of record NC_048597.1, on the reverse strand, counting down.
GGGTCTCATAGCTAAGATCATACTGAATCATTCCTCAGTGCAGGGGTGAAGGTGGGGAAAGTCACTGATATAATGTGAGTGTTCTTTGTGGTGCTGCTCCCCTGGGCCTGCCTAGTGTGAGCACCCCATGCTCTGAGCAAGCCATCAGTTAATGAGGTGTCTTTTCCAAGCACAGTCCTAGAAGCAGATCACTCATTTACCCGGTATTCAACCAAGAAACGTAGACCTGAGGCACGCAGGCAGGAAACACTAGCTGGTGAACCCATGAGTGAAGAGGTTGCTCCACATTGTGGCATTTTCTAACAGAGGGCAGCACCCATCAAGCATCATCCTCTCCTGTGCTGGCTTTGTTCTCTGACTCCCACACAAGCCGGGGCTGATCACCCATGCTGATTCACGTTTAGCACTCCATGTCTGTCTCCCCTGACATTCTGGGATTCCACCAGGGCACTGGGCCTGAGGGCACCCGGCCTTAACCTTGTCCCTGGTTGGACGCTGCTTAGTGCATCATGATTGGATCAAGAAAGTGAATGTGAGCCGAGCCCCAGAGGAAACCACACAGAGCATGAAGGCAACTAGTTCTGACACAGCTAAGAGTGTTTAAATTGTGTGTGTGTGTGTGTGTGAGAGAGAGAGAGAGAGAGAGAGAGAGAGAGAGAGAGAGGAAGAAATTTGACAAATATGGGAGAAAATGGCTCCTTAACATTTTAATCCCTGTCATGGAGAGCTGAAATGAAACAGGACAGTGGGGGAAGGAATAACGAGGTGGCTGTGAAATACCCTGTGATAAGAGAATGATGAATGATGATTAGAAACATTGGAAATTCCCACCTGAGAGGCACAAGCCAAGGTGGGATGAGTGAAGATGCCCTAATAAGGAGAATTAGGACAGCAGAGAGCTAGAAAGAGCTGTGAGTCAGGAGCTGAACTGGAGCTTCAGAAACCTCCCCAGGGCCTCACACCTATTCCCAATAAGGCTGCCTTGTATTTCTTTCAGCCCAGAAGATCTCAAAATCACACCAGTATTGGGAGTTTTCTGTTTCTCTGGACTAGGGTCACAGACTTTCTGAACTTTCCACCAGTGAACTATAAAATTCTTGCAAAGATGAAAGAAATGCCAAAAAAGAAATATTTCTTTCCTCCAAACTGCAGAACCTTCATCAGGGCTCTAGTGTGCCAGGCCCAACAGAGGAGTGGGTGGGGAAGGCTAAGGTTTCACTTCCGAGTGTTGGCTTTTCTAATTTCAAGGTATGATGAACGGTTGAGTGGGTACAAGGAAAAGCCATGTAAACAAAATGTTCTCAAATTCCAAGTATCTGTGATCAAACGAGTTTCTGGATTATCTTATACCACCAGCACTGTTCCCATGATCCCTCACTGCGGTGAAGTAATGGCGTCTAGAGTGTTGAAGTGAGTATAGGGAGCCTTCCCTCTCTGCACTTCCTGCTGTCTGACATATGTATCATTCAGAATGAGGGGCACATACACATGGCAGCCATGTGACTGAAGAGTCCTTATCGTGACTCTGGAGAGCAGCAGCCTGTGAATTGAACTCACTCCTTCCACTGCCAAGTGTGGGTGGGAATTGGCCATGCTGAACACGTCTTTAACTCAGTATTCCCTTTGGAAGCTTAATAGGCTCACCAGTGTCTAATGATCTGAGGCACTGGAGGATAATATATTATTGATTACCTAGTTTAGTAGGCTCACTGAGGTCTAGTGATCTGGTAATGTATTGGTTACCTTTCTCGATGCTAAAACTCCTGAGAAAACAATTTGAGGGGATAAAGGTTTATTTTGACTCACAATCCCAGAGGGTTGGGCCATGGCTGCTTGGCCATGTGTGTATTTGGGCAGACCATCACAGCAACAGGAGGATATGGTGAGGACTTCTTCACTTCACAGTGAACAGGAAGCATATGAAGACAAGGGGCCAGGGACAAGATATTCCCACTTCCTCCAACTAGGTACTACTTCCTAAAGTTGGGGAAACCTTCCAAAATAGTATCCATCAGGGACCAAACCACACGGACCTTTGGAAACGTTTCATATTCAAATTGTAACAAAGACACAGTGGCCAGGCAGAAAATGCACCAGAGAGTAGAATTCAGTGGAATGGTAGTCTGTTGGGAGTCAGATCATAATGAATTCATGCAGAAAATCTGGGTAGACCCAAAATAGAGAGTATGTCCAGCGTGGACATGCTGTGCTTTGTGGAGAGACCACCGCTGTGCTCACAGAGGGGAGTAGTTGACTCTTGGCGTGGATAAATAAATAAATAAATAAATAAATAAATAAATAAATGAAAGCGAACATCAAAGTGTTTAAAAAAAAAAAAAACTTTCAGGGGCAGGAGCAATGGTTCTGTAGTTAAGAGCTCTGGTTGTTCTTTAGAGGGCCCAGGTTCAATTCCCAGCACCCATAGGACAGCTCTCAACTTTCTCTAACTCCAGGTCCAGAGTGAATCTGATTCGGTCTTCTGGCTTCTGCTGGCACACACATAGTGCACAGACATACAAACAGACAAAACACCCCTACTCCTACAGAGAAATCATTTGTTTTTAAGTGCTTCCAAATCAGATGGACAGATTTTACATAGGGCCCACCAGGTCTGGGAGTGTTGTTATTTTTAAAATTCACAAATTGGACTGTTAGCTTCCTGGGGGTAGGGGCTCTGAATATTCCTGTTGATTAACTAATTAATTTTTAGAGCACGGTCTTACTGAGTAGCCTTGGTTGGCCTGAACTTGCTATGTAGACCAGGCTGGTCTTGAACTCACAGAGATCAGCCTGCCTCTGCCTCCCCAGTGCTGGAATTACAGACATGTGCTACCATGCCTGGTTTCTCAGTAAGTTATTTGCACCAAGTGTAGTCTTTGGAATACATTACAAACCCAGAAAATGGTTGTTGAATAAATATCTGATTTCAAAGATTCTAAAAAGCCTGAATTTCTAGAAGACATCACATGTTTTTCTTTGGCTGTTGTTTATAACAGAATGGATGGTAATTGCCAAAATTACTTTGGGTCCTGGAGTGCTTGCAAACAGGAGCTACCTGAGAGTGAGATTTTTGTGTACTCTTGCTTTGGTCTTCTGAATCTCATTTAAAGAGATTTGAAATGTTTACACACACATTGAGAGGAGGTAGACCCCACAAAAACTGTATTCAAGATGTATTTGACTTTTTATGAACACTTATTTTTATGTATTAAGGTAGGACATTTGAACTCGTTTTTTTAATGTACTAAGATATAATATATTACATACTCTTTATGTATTAAGCTATACCATAAAATGCCATCACATCTGGGGTACAGACTAATAGATAATAACATCTGTACAACACAGGTCATCACCATCATAGTTAAAGCCTGTAGCAGCGTCTGCATCCTTCTGAGTCTCCTGGGCCTCCCGATACCCTCCTTTTCCCCTACTCCAGCTCCACAACTGCTGATCTAGCTGCCTTGTATCTAACATTACAATGATACTAATTGCCAGGCACAACACATTTAATCCCAGCACTTCCAGAGGCAGATGCAGGAGAATCTCTGAGTTCTGACCAGCCTGGTCTACAGAGTGAGTTCCAGGACAGCCAAGGCTACACAGAGAAACCCTGTCTTAAAAAAATAAATAAATAAACAAACACAAGATACTAATTAACAATGACAATTATTTTCAATTATGGTTTGGCTAAAAGGTGAAAAACAGAAGTAAGAATGAAGGAAACTGGTAGCATCACAACTAGATTGCCCCTGACGTTGAATTAGCTTGACTTGGTTACCCAGGGCATGAGGCTGTTGTGAAGGCCAGACCAAGCCTAAAGAGAGGATCCACTACAAGCTTTTTATAGTCAGTATGGAAGACGTTTTTACAATTACAGAAACAACACAAGCGCTATAACACAGCTCAGATATAAAACTGACCACCACAATTCTGAATGTGAATCTCATCTCCATCTGATGTCACAAAGAGTTCCTTGGACTTTTGAGTCTGTCCTGGAAGATTCAAATGACACACTATTTCAGGACAAAGCGTTTGAGAAAATGTATTTCTGCCTCAGAAAACAGAAACATGCTCTTTCTCTCCTCTCTCTCTCTCTCTCTCTCTCTCTCTCTCTCTCTCTCTCTGTGTGTGTGTGTGTGTGTGTGTGTCTGTTTCCATATCCATGTCCGTGTCTGTGTCCCTGGTTACACCAGGGAAAATTTGTTGGACTGCACTGAAATAAGGGCGTGGTCATATATTCATGAGCAATTAAATGCAAGAAAAGATAATGCCATGGGGACTGTACCTATATATAAAACTATTTGAGGGCTTCAAGTTTTCTGCATCCTAGGGGCACCTGGTGCCAGTTGTGTCCTGAGGCTACTGCTGAGCAAGGTGGCATGTTTTGCTGTCTTCCTGTGGGAGCTTGCCTGCTAGTAGTGAGAGGAGGCAACTTGGGCAGATGGCAGGATGCCCTCAGGCTAAAGACTAGAGCCAGAGGAACAGAGGGAGCCCAGGACAGCTGGGTGAGGCAAGAGGAAGTGCTGCAGGTTGGCCAGAGAAAGCTGCTGTATGTTAATGGGACTCTCTTAGTTACTCTTCTCATTGTCTTGACCAAATCTTGAGTAAGGAAGTTTTTTTTTTTTTTCTGAGATTACAGTTGAAAGAGAGAGATATAGCCCACCATGGTAGAGAAGGCATGACAGCAAGAGCATAAAATAGCTGGTTACTTTATCCTCCTGCCTCAGCTTACTAAGGAGCTGAGGTGATGAGCCTGCACCTCTAAGCTGGGCTAGTATGTTTTACCTGTAATCTTAGTAAATGTCCTGTCACCTGTTGTACAAATGTTTGCTCTGGGCCTATAAAGCATTTGTGGCAAGAAGCAGCTGCAGCAGCTCTTTGCATACAAGTGTCTCTGCAGACAGATGGCTCTGTGTAGTGCTCCCCACCCCACCCCACTGCTGCTGCAGTCACAATCACAAAGAAAAAGAGATAGGACAATGTCTCTGCTTGTCATTAATGCTGCATGTACAGGGATCTGAAAACATACTACCTGGGAGATCAGCAGTGTGGCTTTTATTTTATTAAAGTTGACAGCCCAAGCAAGAGGCAGTATTACTACCCAGACAGCAGGTCCAGGACCTTTGCCATTGGGAAAGTCAGCCTGTCACTTCATACTGTCCCCCTCCCCAAGCCAGGTGGGCCACAGAAAGTTCATAGACCTTATCTCTTACTTATATCATTCTTGCTCCTTCCTCCAGAAGCATCTGAGATTTCTCTGCCCCATGGAAGTGGCATTACAGTGCGCATCAGGCTGGCAAACCCAGCTCTGCCTGTGAAACCCTGTCACATTGTCATGTCTAGACAGCCTATCACCGAGTTGCTTGTCAAACCTGGAGAAAGAAAGTCTTTTACCTTCAACTGCATCAATCCGGAGAAGCACTTTGTCTTGGAGATTGAGAAGAATATCGGTGAGTTAGCCCTCGTGAGCTGTCACCTAGGTCCCTGCCTCTGATGCTCTGTCATAGGTTGTGCCTGCCAGGCTCTGGTGCTGGAGAGAGGTCCATGGTAAATTTCAGCCCTCCAACCTGACTCTAGCATGGCCACTCAGAGGCCTGTGGGCTTCCCATGGGCTCATGGTTAATCTTCAAGAGAACCCAGACAGACCAGAGAAGAGCACATGCAGAGTAGGACAGGAGCAAGACACTCTGGCTGTAGTGCTTTCTTCTTTCTGGTTTTTTGAGACAGGATCTCTCTATATATCCTTAGCTATCCTAGAGCTCACTCTGTAGACCTGGCTGGCCTGGAACTCCCAGAGATCCACCTGCCTTTGCCTCCCAAGTGCTGGGAGTAAAGGCGTGCGCCATGACACCCAATTTTAGTATTTGTTCTTAACCACTTGGCCAAGGGGTCTCTTCACAGAGCACAGGAGAGACCCACAAGCCTCAGGTCTGTGGGTCTCCGAGGCTCTGATTCATGGGTTCGGAAGATCTAAAAAAGAAAGGGGCTCACCATGGGATATTTTTGCTGCTATAACACAATACCTGAAGCTGGGTACTTATAAAGATGGGAAGTGTATTTTTCTCACAGTTTTGGAGACTGGCAAGCCCAAGGTCAAGGCACAAGAGGCAACATCTCTTGCACTTTAGACCTTTTGTAAAGGCATCCACCTCGTGACTTAAAAATTACCTCCTACTGGCGCCATCTCTTAATGTTGCCATGCTGGGAACTGGGTTTTCCCCTGTGGATCCTAGAGAGTACATAAACACCCAAACCACAGCGGAACAGAAGACAAGGAATTAGAAGGTCACAGAGGTTAGTGTGGCGCCCTGGGCCTGCCTTTCTGTACATCCCCACTGCCCTTTTCATTGTTGCCATTTTAAAAGCATGTGTTACCAGATGAGCCAATAAAGTGACATCAATTCTGAAAAAGGTCTAAGGAGCCATCACACAAGTAAAGCATTTGAGTACATTCAGTCCTTCAGTACTAGGATACCCAAATCATCTAATGGGTAGTGAAAATGCATGTTTCTAAAAAAATAAAAAGTAAAATAAAAATTATAATAATAATAAAAAAAAACAGCGCATGCTTCCAACTTGTCAAGGTGATAAAGTGTGGATTCTAAAATAATAGATACAGGCCTGGAACTGGGTCCAATGGTGTGCCTGCTCCATGCTTCTTTTCCCAACAAACATCTGGAAACTTCAGTTTCTCATTCTATAGCAGTTCTGTGGAAATTTATGAAGGTAGAGTTCTGCTGGGGTAAACGACTCAGAAGTGAGCTATGACTCACTTCTGAGTGACCTCTCCCATCTCTGTGGCTAAGGCTTTTGATGACAAAGGACAGTTGCATGTGCCACTCTCTCCCAGTGTTGTGTGTAGCAACAGAGCTGAGGCTAGAGACTGGGCTTCTTGACTGAGTTCTTGATGTAGAATCAAACCAAAAACTGCTGAGTAGTTCAGGCTGTGGGTAAGTCTAGGGCTCCCGGTCTTGGAGCTGTGCCTCGATAGGGACTAAGATTCCATAGTGGAAAGAAGTGGCTGTTGCCCTGGCACTGTGGGAAATGACTGGAGGCCAGCAAGATGACTCAGGGGGTAATGACACTTGCTGCCAAGCCTGATTGCCTGAGTTTAATCCCTGGAACCCACATGGTAAGGAGAGAATCAATTCTTATGTGTTGTTCTCTGACTTCCATATGCCCAGCAACACACACACACACATGCACAGAAGCATCAGTGGGAAGCTAAGAGCTGCCCCATGCACACAGTGAGGTTTCTATGAGCTCCTAAAATAGCTGTGATCTTTATCGACACACAGTCTAATTTTAGCCACATTAATCACCATTTTATCTGATCCTGTTTTGTTGGTTTGGCTGTGCAGTGCTCCAACATGAATGCAGGCTGACCACAGACAGCCCAGCTTCAGTGCTGGGTCAGCTGCATCGCTAGTGGCCGTATACAAGTCATCTGAACTCCAGGGCTGCTTTGCAATAATAGCTTTGATGTGGATGATCTCAGAGGTCTTAGACTACTCTTGAGTTCACCTAATTTTATTTGGAGTGTGTGTGTGTGTGTGTGTGTGTGTGTGTGTGTGTGTGTGTGTGTGTGTGTAGGCATATCCCTGTCCATGCATGTGAAAGTCAGAGAGCAATATCCAGTGTCTCCACTGTATTTTTTGACAGAATCTCTCACTGTACCTGGAACTCACCAGTTAGCTAGGTTGGCTGGCCACCAAGACCCCAAGGTCTTCCTGTCTCTGCCTCTCAGCTCTGTGACTACAGAGGTATCTGCACATGCAGAGGCCAGAGGAGAACACAGAGTGTCTTCTTCCATTGCTCTTATTGCTTTGAAATAGGATCTCTCACTGAGCTTTTAAATGCTTGGGTCCACTTGTCTCTCTGTCCCTCAATGCACTGCCATGCCCAGATTTTTGTGGGGTACTGAGGATTTGAACTCAGGTCCTCATGCTCACATTATAAGCACTTTCCCCAACTCCATCAACAGTACTTTCAAACATCCAAGTGGAGCACAAGTAGGGACTCACGCATTCTTGTTAATAGACCAAAGGCCACTGCACCTTTACATCCTCTAGCCTCTTTAAAACACAAAACCCCAAAGTGGTTTTGCCTGCTTTCTGTCATTTCAGTCTTTCAGACATACTCCTTGATAGTGACAATCATGTTGTTTTAGAAGGCTTAGGAAACACAATGTATCAGAGGATGTAATTAGTTACTAGCTTGAAGATGATTCCTCTGTGGAGCTAATGGAGCCTCAGCACAGAAAGCTCACTGTGTCTTGGGATCAGCAACTGTGCTGAATATGCCCAGTGTGTTAATGAGAAGTAGAAGGAAAAGGACATTTAAAAGGCGGAGCCTGGCAGTGTGCCCTCAAAACCATGGAATTAATAACCCAAATAGAGGAAGGAAGTTGTCCCAAGGTGCAGGCTCTCTGTAGCTCTTTAGAAGGCCAGTTGGAGACAACTGACAGATACCAGACACTATGCCTTGGAAACAGTTGTTGGGTGTCTTCAGCCCAAAGGTGTGTGTGTGTGTGTGTGTGTGTGTGTGTGTGTGTGTGTGTGTGTGTGTGTGTGTGTCCATATTATTACTCATCCCATTGTTGTAACAAAATATCCTGCAGAAGTGACTTAAGGAAGGAAGGGTTTATCTTGGATCAGAGTTACAAGAGATCCTGTCTCTCACAGTGGAGAAGACTTGCCTGCAGAGCGGGAGGTGGCCTGTCACATTGTATCTCTAGTCAAGAAGCAGAGAGAGATGAACACTGGTGCTCAGCTCACTTTCTCCTTTTTGTTCAGTTCAGGACCCAGGTGGTGGTGCTGCCCACATTCTAGGTGGGTCTTCCCACCTTAATCTATCTAATCTAGAAAATTTTCACAGACATGCCCAGAGATTTGTTTCCATGGTGATTCCAAGTCCTGTCAACTTGACAGTCTAGATTACCCACCACAAGGAAGTGCCCCAGAAGCAGCCCAGCCAGAGGGAAGCAAAAGAGGGACCAGGAGGAAACTGAGCATGGGTGATTGTTTTTGCTGAAGGCCAGCCTCTCCTGGGTGAAGCATGTAGAATCTCCCAGGACCGAAGTGATGCAATGTCAGCCACCTGAAGCAGTGGGGCCCGGGATTCTCTGATCCAAAATGTGAGGCACTGACCAGCAAAATTAGTGGTGGTAAAACCACCTGGGCACAATGCTAAAGAGCCTACTTTAGGCGCTGAGGAGGAGCATCGTGTGGTCTTGTATCTGTGATCAAAATGGTTTTTGTGTCTGTGTTACAGACTGCATGTCAGGCCCATGTCCGTTTGGGGAGGTTCGTCTTCAGCCATCCACATCGGAGCTGCCCACCCTCAACAGAACTTTCATCTGGGACGTCAGAGCTCATAAGAGCATTGGCCTGGAGCTGCAGTTCTCAACCCCTCGCCTGAGGCAGATTGGCCCAGGTGAACGCTGTGCAGATGGGGTGACTCACTCCATCAGTGGTCGTATTGATGCCACCGAGGTCAGGATTGGAACCTTCTGCAGTAATGGCACCGTGTCCCGGATCAAGATGCAAGAGGGTGTGAAAATGGCCTTACACGTGCCATGGAACATACCAAGGAACATCTCAGGCTTCAGTATCGCAAACCGGTCATCTATAAAACGTAAGCATGCTCCTTCTGTCCCTGCTGATCAGACGGGCATATACCAGGATATTTCAGATGCAATGTCAGCTATTTATTTATTTGGGACAGGGTTTCTCTGTATAACTTTGGCTGTCCAGGAACTCGATCTGTAGACCAGGCTGACTTTGAACTCTCAGAGGTCTGCCTGCCTCTGCCTCCCAAGTGCTGGGATTAAATGTGTGCATCACCACTGCCTGGCAGCTATTTTTTAAAAAAGATTTATTTATTTATTTTTATGTATGTGAGTGCTCTATCTGCATGTATGCCTTTATGCCAGAAGAGGGTATCAGATCCCACTATAGATGGTTGTGGACCTCCATGTGGTTGCTGGGAATTAAACTCAGGACCTCTGGAAGAACAGCCCATGCTCTTAACCTCTAAGCCATCTCTCCAGCCCAGCTACTTATTTTTTAGACAGAGTCTCACATAGCCCAGGCTGGCGACAAGTTCACTATGTAACCCAGGCTGGCATTGAACTCCTGATCTTCTTGCCTCCATTTCCCCAGTGCTGGTGTGACAAGTGTCCCCCCACGCCCAGCTTCTCTGTCCCTTTTGCACAGTTTCTTGTTTCACAGATGACGCGGGCTTTGTCCTACAGTTGCACTCTCAAGGATCTGTTTGTCACCCTGACTTCTGTCTCCTCCAAGCACGCCAGTGTATCAGTGTTGTGCTTGTCTGCTCACTCATGTTGCCTCATGAGAGTCAAGTAGATCTTGAAAGAGCCAGTGTTTGGCAGCTCAACATTACAAAAAATAAGGTTATAGAAACTTTAGCTAAGTGAATAATCTTAGAAGCAAAGGTAAAAAAAAAAAAAATACCCAAAGCTAATCACTTCTTGTGATTCTGCTATGGCCTAATGTTCCCAATGATACTTGTGTGGGTGTGCGTGTGCGTGTGCGTGCGTGTGTGTGTGTGTGTGTGTGTGTGTGTGGTGTGTGTGTGTGCGCGCGCGCGCGCGCGTGTGTGTGTGTGTGTGTGTGTGTGTGTGTGTGTGTGTGTGTGTGTGTGTGTGCACGCGCGCGCGCGTGCTAGATGAGTATGGAATATCAGAACACTGCCCAGCTCCACATTCAGATCTGTTGGAAGCTATAACTAAGCCCTAGGGACCATGTTAACCCCAAGGAGATGGGTACATTGAACAAACTGGCTTTTCCCCAACCTAGTTATTTATTAAACATTTGCTCATACACCGCTAATGGGTCTTTGTTCCTGATCCCCTCCCTCAGAGTAAATACCATGTGTAGCCCCAGGCTTGAGAACTGCATTTTCCCCAGTACCGCTGCTCTCAGCCATGGACAATGCGGACAGCTGTCAGCATCGCCTTTCATTCTGTTTTGGATCTGTCTCAACAGGCCTGTGCATCATCGAGTCGGTGTTTGAGGGTGAAGGCTCAGCAACCCTGATGTCTGCCAACTACCCAGGAGGCTTCCCTGAGGATGAGCTTATGACCTGGCAGTTTGTGGTCCCTGAGCACCTAAGGGCCAGTGTCTCCTTCCTCAACTTCAATGTCTCCAACTGTGAGAGGAAGGAGGAAAGAGTTGAATACTACATCCCGGGATCCACCACCAACCCGGAGGTGTTCAGGCTGGAGGACAAGCAGCCAGGGAACATGGCTGGGAACTTCAACCTCTCCCTGCAAGGCTGTGACCAGGATGCCCAGAGCCCAGGGATCCTTCGTCTCCAGTTTCAAGTCCTGGTCCAACGTCCACAGAATGAAAGCAGTGAGTGATCCATATCCTCCCTCCCTCCTGTGCTGCCTAGGTGAGGTAGCTGCCCGTTCTGCATGTGTAGCAGCCCAGACACATGGACTCTGAACCATCAGGAGTTTCAGGAAGTGGGTTGCTAGGTGTGGAGACAGGCTCACTGGTGGACACTGAGCATACACTTTAGCTTTAGCACAGTCACAGTCCTGCATTCAGGGTTGTAGACTGGTTTGTTTTTTGTTTTGTAAGGTGTGTGTGTGTGTGTGTGTGTGTGTGTGTTGTATTTGTTTATGTTCAGGTGCCCTTATAGCAGATCTGAACCACCTGATGTGGGGGCTGGGAACTGAACTCAGAGCCTCTGCAAGAACAGCCTGTGCTCTTACTACTGAGCCATCTCTGTAGCCCCAGCTTGTCTGTTTTCAATGTAGACATTGAAAAGGTGCCTTGCTAGACCTCTTGTCTTGACCCTGCAGTGGGAGCCATCAGAAGCAATGAGCAGTGGGGTAGTAACTGTATGGTCTTGGCTGAACAGCCCTTACCTTGCACTCACTACATTTTTAACCCCGTGTGAAACATAGCAAGCATCACATAGCTTTCTAATCATAATCCTAATCAAACCAAAGGTTCAGAGGAGTGTGGGAACTAGCCTGGAGTCTTCCAGTTTATCAGCAGTAGAGCAAGCTGTTAGTAGGAGAGAATAGCTGAGGAAGTGTGTGTGTGTGTGTGTGTGTGTGTGTGTGTGTGTGTGTGTGTGTACACATGTGTGCGCATGCATGCATGTCTGTATGTGTCCATCTGAATTAGTTCATCCTAACAGGTGACTTGTCACTTTGGCCACCTCACATGGTAGCTGCCTATCCATGCCTCACACCTGTCTCTTTGTGAATTCAGATAAGACCTACGTGGTGGACCTGAGTCAAGAGCGAACCATGTCACTCACCATAGAGCCACGGCCAGTCAAACATGGCCGCAGGTTTGTTCCTGGGTGCTTCGTGTGTCTAGAGTCTCGGACCTGTAGTACCAATGTCACCCTGACAGCTGGCACCAAACACAAGATTTCCTTCCTGTGTGATGACTTGACACGCCTGTGGGTGAATGCAGAAAAAACCCTAAGTATGTCCTTACCAAAAACCCTGACTATATTCTTTCCCAGAAGCCCAGACTACATAGGCTCTCTCCATCCCTTGCCTCAGCCTCTTTAAAAGAAAGAAATTTAGTGTTCGAGTGTGTGTGTGTGTGTGTGTGTGTGTGTGTGTGTGTACAGGAGTGCATGTGCTTGAGCACATATGCAGGAGGTCAGAGACCAATTTATGGGAGTCAGTTTTCTCCTTCTGCCATGTAAGTTCCAGGGATCAAACTTAGGTTGTCTGGTTTGGTGGCATGTGCCTTTACTAGTGAGCCATATTTCCTATCTTTTGGGGGAGGAGGGGGGAAGGGAGAGTGACGGGACATGGACTTTGCGACAGGATTTCTCTGTGTAACAACCTTGGCTGTCCTAGAACTCACAGAGATCCGGCTACCTCTGCCTTCTGAGTGCTGGAATTAAAGGCGTGCACCACCTCACCTGGCCTCATCTTTCCTTTCTTGGTGGAGCTTAGTAGGTAGGTTGTTAAGGTATAATCTAAATGACCACTGAGGCCAGGTAAACAGGATCAAAAGAGAGGAGCAGTATAGTGGGAAATTACCAATACGGAGTCAGGTAGAAATATAAGGGTATTTAATAGGGAAAAGCCTTACTTACAGAGCAACCTAGCCAGCCGGCGTGGTAGCAGTCTGTACAGCAAGCAGCAAAGTGAAACCGAAAGCGTAAACGCAGTCACACTACGTCACTCTGACCACGCCCTCACAAGCGTGGTCAGGCACACCTGTAGCCAGCCCCTAAGAAGGCATGGCTACAGCTTCCCCTACAGAGTGGCAAGTGTTGACAGGCCTTGTTAGGACTGGTGTCTGCTGACCATCCATCCCTCAGAAGGTCACAATGGGCTGATGTCCCTGCTTGTCTCTGCCCAGCCCACCAGCCTCTCCCTGGGGAAGTCCTCTTCTCCTTTGCTAGCTGCCCCCTCCCTATGTCTCCACTTGCCTACTCCCTGCCCCCTCTTCAGTCAAGAACTTAGCTTCCTGGGACATGAAGATGTAATTCAGTTGGTAGAATGCTTGCATAGTATGCATTAGGCCCTGGCTTTAATTCCTAATGCCACATAAACCATTCCTTGAACATGCAAGCTTGGAAAAAATGAGAGCCTACATTACAAAACAAACAAAATGGACTTAGCCTGGCTCCTCCTGTGGCTTGTGAGTCTTTTTTTTTTTTTTTTTTTTTTTTGAGACAGGGTTTCTCTGTGGCTTTGGAGCCTGTCCTGGAACTAGCTCTTGTAGACCAGGCTGGTCTTGAACTCACAGAGATCCACCTGCCTCTGCCTCCCGAGTGCTGGGATTAAAGGCGTGCGCCACCAATGCCTGGCACTTGTGAATCTTTCTAACAAATGTAGCAAAACTCATATTCAATCCTGGAGCTGAAGTTCAGTTGGTTCGGTGATACCCTAGCATTCAAAAGTCCCTTGGTTGTCCCCAGCAATGCATGGACCATGCACATATCCCTATAATCGTAGTACTTGGGAAGTGAAAGCAGGAAGATCAGAAACTTAAGGTCATCTTTGGCTACACAGAGTTCCAAACCAGCCTAGCTATATGAGACCCTGTCTTAAAAAAAAAAAGAACCAAAACCAAATGTGGTAGCACACACCTTTAATCCCAGCCCTCGGGAGGCAAAGGCAGGTAGATGTGAGTTCAAGGCCAGCCTGGTCTACATAGAGAGTTTCAGGACAGCCAGTGCTACTCAGAGAGACCCTATCTCAAAGAATAGAAAAGAAAGCCCAGTCACCTCCCGCTGAGACACCATGATCTCTGACACAAAGCTGAGGACCCACTAAACTGAGGGTCACGGGAGCTAGAGTAGCATCAAGCCAACCAATTACAAGGGATGGGATGCAATGCAAGATGGCCGTGATGTCACTCACAGCTCTGACATGACAAAGAAGTAATGGAACATGTTGGGGTAGGGACTGTGTCTTAGCATCCCAGACAAAGGAAGATACAAACAAGAAGGGAGTGTTTCTGTCCTGGCTGCTCACAGGAGCTTGGCTGCAAGGTTAGTAGACGGAGGAGGAGAGTGGACAGGAAAGCTAGTGAAGAGTCACAAATAGAGCGGAAAGCAGACAGCCCCTGTTGCTGGTGGTTTTTCTTGTCCCACCAGGTCCTGCTGCCCTTCAGCCCCAAATAAGCACACAAAGACCTATATTAAGTATTAAACTGTTAAATTTAAACCTATATAAATTATTAAACTGGCCGGTGTCTAGGGCTTCTTATTGGCTAGCTCTGTCTTAGTTATTAACCCATTTCTATAAATCTATGTATTTCCACGTAGTCTTACCAGAGAATGCCAGGACCTGTATCTCCTTTGGCCGCTTCATGTCGTCTGTCTTTGGCGGGCTCTCTCTGCCTATCTTTCCCAGAATTCTCCTCATTGTAGTCCCGCCTATCTTCCTACCTCATTGGCCAGTGTTTTATTCATCAACAAATAAAAGAAACATATACACAGAAGGACATCCCCCATCAAGCCCCAGATTCTTGCCTTGGGTCAGCCTGTATGCCTAGAAGGGTACACTCCATGCTCCGCACCCTGCACCCTGCACCCTGCACCCTGCACCCTGCACCCTGCACCCTGCACCCTGCACCCTGCATATGGATACTATCAGCTCTCTCTTCCAGGCTGCCTGGACTACTACTACTGCTACAAGAAGTCCTTCCACCTGCAGGTGCCCAAAGACATCCTCCAGCTGCCTGTACAGCTGCACGACTTCTCCTGGAAGCTGCTGGTGCCCAAGGACAGGCTGGGCCTTATGCTGGTGCCAGGCCAGAAACTACAGCAGCACACACGTGAGAGGGCCTGCAACACCAGCCTCGGCTACGTCATAGCCAGCACCACACCTGGCCAGGACCTGTACTTTGGCTCTTTCTGCCCGGGAGGCTCTATTGAGAAGATCCAGGTGAAGCAAAATAGCTCTGTGACGCTTCGAACATACGCCCCCAGCTCCCAACAAGAGGTCTCCAGGCAAGGCCTGACAGTGTCCTTCATACCATATTTCAAAGGTAGGTGGTCCCTGGCTCAGCCACTGCTAGACCCTCTCAGTCATTCTTGTTAGATATCCAGTGCATCTTGTATGCTATATTAGCGACTTTCTATTGCATGACCAAATACATATGAAAAGCAGCTTAAGGACGGGTTATTTTGGCTCACATTTTACTGGATAGTCCATCACAGTGAGGAAAGCATAGCAGTGTGAGCATGTGTCTGCACTAAAGAAGCAGAGGGTGGACAGGAAGTGGGGCTATAAAACCTCAGGGCCATGTGACCCAATTTGTCCAGCAAGTCTCTACTTCCTGTGTTTCTACAGCTTTCCAAACAGAGATAATAAGCTTTCAAACACATGCCCTATGGGAGACTTTTTCGTTTGAAAACCATATAAAGTTGCCTATTTAGAGAGGAAGGATTGTTACAGAAGCTGGTCCTCAAACCAGAAGGCTACAGAACATTGGGTCCTCATGGCTTTTTCATCAACCTCCCATGGAAATATCCAGAGCTTAGAAATTCAAAAGAGGTTTACCTGACAGTGGGATGCAATGTCTGGCAGGCAACAAGACAAAG
Source organism: Cricetulus griseus (assembly GCF_003668045.3). NCBI lineage: Eukaryota > Metazoa > Chordata > Mammalia > Rodentia > Cricetidae > Cricetulus > Cricetulus griseus. The sequence continues at coordinate 230,098,409 of NC_048597.1, read as the reverse complement.
AATCAGGTTCTAGTCTTTTTTTGGAAGCTGACAGGAAAAAATGAGAAATTCCCCAGCCCTGGGTTGTTATGGTTCTGCCTGTACAGTTAAGAGGATGCATGGCGAGCCCAGAGGGGATTTGCTGAGGAAAAAGTGACAGCACAAGGTTCCTGCTCTTCTGTAAGCAAAGACATGGTCAAGGTCTACAGTGCTCTGAGGTAGAGAATGAGGTCTAAATGGCTCTCTGGGGTCACCTGTATGCAGATGATTGCAAAAGTCTCAGTCACCATTGCATGTTGCTGAAAGAATGATTATGTTAAATTAGAGGTCATTTTGAAATTGGCTGAGACGTTTGAGGGTGACTTTTCAGTGGCATAGTTGTAAAGAAATGAATCTTTGGCGATAGAATAAGGTCAACTCAGGCTGCCTGCCAACTCCAAGGTTACCAGGGAATCCCCTTTGGGAAGAGTTTGAAAATCAGGGTCATTCTCATCAGGACAGAATGTGGGGTTTTATATCATCTGGAGCACACCTCGGACCTGTGGGCACGTTGTAAGCTCTTTCAACTTTGCAATTCTAGATTTCTTCCCAAACCTGAAGCTTTTTTTGTTCTCTGAGACAGACACAGCAGAGTGGGGCAGGGGGATTGCCTTGTTGGGATCATTTCTGAAAGGAAACTAAGAACACTCATTTGGCAAACTGTTTTGATGTCTAACAAACATGTATGCTGCTTGGGCGTTGGTGGCTCATGCCTTTAATCCCAGCACTTGGGAGGCAGAGGCAGATGGGTCTCTGTGAGTTCCAGGACAGGTTTCAAAGCTTACAGAGAAACCCTGTCTCAAAAACAAACAAAAAAGATGTATCCTTTACTGACAGTACAATAACCACATGTGATTATGTAAAACAAAATCCATGTTAAATAAATGAAAAATATGAGTCTCTGTTGTACTGGCTTTCCATTGCTGTGGGATGATGAACTTAACATGCAGGTTCAGAGTTTCAGACTGGAGGCCATCCTTAGTAGGTCCAGATGTTCTGAAGTCTGTGTTGGAGCAGTGCAGTATAGGGAGAATGTGTAACGGGAGGGGCTGCTCACCTCATGGCCATCAGAAGGTAAAAAGAGAGTGAAGGACAGGTTCCCAAAAGCCCCTTCGAGGGTGTGTCCCCAGTGGCCTAACTTCCTTCTACTTGATCTCCCTACTTAGAGGTCCCTCCACCATGACCTAAATTCCTTCTACTTGACCCAACCTCTACCAACCTCTTAAAGGTTCTATACCATGGGGCTGGAGAGATGGCTCAGCAGTTAAGAGCACTGAGTGCTCTTCAAGAGGACCCAGGTTCAATACCCAGAACCTACATGGCGGCCCACAACTGTCTGTAATGCCAATTCCAGGGGATGGACACCTTCAGGCCAATGAGTATAAAATAAAGTTAAATAAACTATAGGAAACTTTAAAAGAAGGCTCTACACCATTACCTAACTTCTTTCTACCTGACCCCCCTCCGGCCCTTAGAGGTTCTACATCACGACCTAACTTCCTTGTACTTGACACTACCCCTAAAGGTTCTATCACCTCCCAGTGGTGCTGTGGACTGTGACGGAGCCTGTAGTATGGGGCCATAGGGGAAAGTTGAATACTGACTATGCCACTTGGTCAAACCGGGCACATAGTAAGTGCTCAACATGAATAACGGCTTCCTACTGAACAGTGATAACAGACATGTCCTTTTAAGGCAGAAAGTTGGATGGTGCTGGGGTAGACTGCTAAGCATTCCCCACACTGTCCCTTTCCTTTCCATTTTATTGAGTGCAACAACAATATATGTCTGAAACTCTCCTTTCCTGCAGAGGAAGGCATTTTCACGGTGACTCCAGACACAAAAAACAAGGTCTACCTGAGGACCCCCAGCTGGGACCGTGGCCTACCTGCCCTCTCCTCAGTGTCTTGGAACATTAGTGTGCCTAGCAACCAAGTGGCTTGTCTGACCTTCTTCAAAGAGCGTTCTGGCGTGGTCTGCCAGTCGGGGCGTGCATACATGATCATCCAGGAGCAGCAGACCCGGGCAGAGGAGGTCTTCAGCCTGGAGGAGGAAGTGCTGCCTAAGCCAAGTTTCCATCATCACAGTTTCTGGGTTAACATCTCCAACTGTAGCCCCATGAATGGCAAACAGCTAGATCTGCTTTTCTGGGTGACTCTTACCCCAAGGACTGTGGGTAAGGACTTTTCAGAATCTCTCAGAGACGGTGAAGGGAAGAAAATTGGCATTTCAGTGGCAGGGAGCAAGTTTTGGAGGCAAGTCAAAGAAACAAATTTGAGTTCTGGCTATTAGTATGTCAGTCACAGGTTGTGTAGCATTTCCTACTATTGTTCACATGCTGACTAGGCTTATCAGGCTCACTCATTGATCTTCAGGCAACACAACATTGGTTACAAGACTTTGCTGATCTTGACTATATATTCACAAAAGTCCCAGCCAAAATCTCCTGTTACAACTGAGCTTACTTGACTGTTGACTGCATAGCTGGCCCTGAAGAGAAATGCACAAGACACCAAAGGAAGTATAGAAGGAACATGCACACCACGCAGTATTCTTTTGCTTCACCCGGATCCTTTCGGTCAATTTGCTACCATTCTCTCTTGACTCCATGATACATGATACATGAGAAGAGTCATAGGGGTTTAGTAACAAGGATTAAAATATGAGGCCTTGGGAAGTAGGGAGAGGAGAGAGAGAGAGAGCATCCATTTGGGAGAGAGACCAAAAGCCACTACTAAGAACTGCCAGCTCTGACGTTACCACCTGGGCTTTCTTCCTCTCCTGCTTTCCTTTTGTGTCACTTGTTTCTGTGTCCTCTGAATCTCGGCCATTGTTTCTTGATGGGCAAGCAAGGAGTCCTAAATCCCTGTCTTGCGTGGAGCCCCTTCTCAGATGGGTGCTCTTTTTCCATTCTGCAGTACGGGAAAGGACAACTTATGGGATAGCCTTGTCCTTCACTCCTGACATTTGAGTCCCTGCTCTCCCCTCTGCTCCTTCTCTAAGACAGCCTGGTTACCAGGGAACACACCTGGTGGAAGCCAGGAGTAGCCAATAGGTGGATAGTAGGTAACCCCCTACACACACATGCACACACTCACACAGAGAGACACATACACAGACACACACACACTCACACACATACACACACATGCACACACTCACATACACAGAGAGACACATACACAGACACACACACACACACACACACACACACACGTTTCATGTATCTAAGTGCTACAGACAAACTACAAATTATATTGGCTTAGGTCAGTGGTTGTGAACCGTGGGTTACATATGAGATATCTTGCATATCAGGTATTTACATTATGATTCATAACTAGCAAAATTATAGTTATGAAGTAGCAATGGGATAATTTTATGGTTGGGAGTCACCATAACATTAGGAACTGTAAGCCGGGTGGTGGTGGCGCACACCTTTAATCCCAGCACTCGGGAGGCAGAGGCAGGCTGATCTCTGAGTTCGAGACCAGCCTGGTCTACAAGAACTAGTTCCAGGACAGCCTCCAAAGCCACAGGAAAACCCTGTCTCGAAACCCCCCCCCAAAAAAATTAGGAACTGTATTAAAGGATCACAGCATTAAGGGGTATTGGGAGCTGACCAGGTGGTGGTGGTGGCACATGCCTATAACCCTAGCATTCAGGAGGCAGAGGCAGACAAATCTCTGTGAGTTTGAGGCCAGTGTGGTCTGTAGAGCGAGTTCCAGGACAGCCAGGGCTACAGAGAGAAACCCTGGCTTGGGAACCATCCCCGCCCCCCAAAAAATGAGACTCAGAACAAACCAAGTCACCTTCATTTTCTAGCCTCTGTGCAGAAGGGAAGAACCTGCGGGCTGGAGACTTATCAGCTCTTCCTTATGCTAACCCTCTTGTCTCTTCCTGTGCCTTCCTGTCTCCTCACAGATTTAGCTGTCATCATTGGTGCAGCAGGAGGTGGAGCCCTGTTGCTGTTTGCCCTAGGACTCATCATCTGCTTTGTGAGAAAGAAGTAGGTGGAATCTCTCTAGCTGTCTTTGGCTGATTTGATGCCTCCTTGGATCACACACACTGACTGGATGGACAGATGGACGGATAATGGATGGAAGGATGGATGGTGGATGGATGGATCATTGATAGATAGAGGATGGATGGATGAGTGGGTGATGGGTGGATGAATAGAGGATAGATGGATGGTGGATGACGGATGATGGATGGATTTGGACAGGGTCTTATGTCCCTGGCTGGTCTTGAATTCCTGATCCTCTTCTACCTCCTTATATGCTAAGATTACAGGCGTGTGTCACCACACCCAGTTTATTCATGTCAGTGATGTTGGGGGGTTTTGCTTCCCAGTTCCCCAAAAAGATCAATGTTAAATATTCTTACCAAGGGTGAATTATGTTTTCAGAGAGTGGGGAGGCATACCTGAGGGGTTAAAATACACATTCACACACACCTATATACATACATTGTGACATCCTGGTCCCAGTACAAGTCCCTTGTGTTTGCTCATTAAGCTGATGATAACAAGAGAGACCTTAGCAGGAACCACTACCCTCTGAAACCTGGAGGGAAAACAAGCCTTTTGCCCTGGTTTGTTCTCCTATAGTTTCTTAAACAAGCTGTCTGTTTTGTACTTATCTGGGGGACTGAAGACCAGTGCCAAAAGATAGACCTAGAGTTAAGAGGAAGCAGGACCTGGTTAGCTCCCTAATCCCAGCACTAGGGAAGCAGAGGCAGTCATATCTCTGTGAGTTCAAAGCCAGCCTGGTCTATAGAGTGAGTTCCAGAACAGCCAGAGCTACACAGAAAAACCCTGTCTTGAAAAAAACAAAAAAAGAGGGGGCTGGAGAGATGGCTCAGAGGTTAAGAGCGATATCTGCTCTTCCAGAGGTCCTGAGTTCAATTCCCAGCAACCACATGGTGGCTCACAACCATCTGTAATGAGATTTGGTGTCCTCTTCTGGTGTGTAGGCATGAATGCCAGAATACTGTATACATAATAAGTAAATCTTAAAAAAAAAGAAAAGAAAATTTTGTAAGTGTGCAGGTGTGTACGACACATACCTGTGTGCACACCTAACCATATTATGAAGGCCAGAGGACATCAGGTGTCATTCCTCAAAATCAAAAATGTTTTAAATTTTTTATAATTTTTATTAATTTTAGTGTGTGTGCGCGTGTGTGTGTGCGCGTGTGCGTGTGCTCATGGACACATGACACACCCATGTTTGGTGGTCAGAGGACAGTGGATGAGAATTAGTTCTCTCTTTCCACCATGTGAATCCTGGGGATCAAACAGGCTCCTCACCAGGCCTGCTCAGCAGTGAGCCTGCCCATCTCCTTCTCCCCGGCACTGGGTTACAGATTCACGCCACCAAGCCCAGCCATCACATGGGTGCTGGGGATCTGACCTCCGTCCCCGTGCTTGCCTGCCAGACCCTTTACTAGCATCTATCTCCTCAGTACCCCCAATTTTTTTTTTCACGTTAACTATGGCCCTGGGCAAATTCCTGATGTGCAGTAGGGCTGTCTTAAAAATGTCCAACTGGGGGCTAGAGAGATGGCTCAACTTTTAAGAGCCCTGGCTGCTCTTCCAGAGTGTTAGACCCCCGGAAAACTCAAGTATCCGGGATCCCAGGCCACAACTGAGGTCACCCCAATCACCAGGCGGATTCGAGAGCTTGATGCAAACTGCACGAGGCTTTATTGTAATTTAACGAGCTAACCCCATGTTAGCTCGGGTCTTTCACCACCCGCCATGGTGGATGGCTAGCAAAAGACGGTTCCTAGGGCCTCCCAAGAGATCTTATAGGACAGCTTAAGGGGAGTGTCTAGGGGTACGCACAGGCTCACGATTGGTGTGCCTCCAGGCTTGGAGGGCTTGCCCTGTGTTGATTGGTCAACTGGTTGTTATGGTCCATAGGCCCTCCTAGGGTGGTTGCTATGCTTTGTGCGTCATTGCTGTGCGCACACCCAGTGTCGTAAAGCATAGCGCCACCAGCTAACTTCGGATTGGTTCCTTGTCATGAGACAGGCATCTGGCTTTCTAGTGTCTAGGACAAGGTCATAGAAGCACGTGTTCGTCCGTTATGGCTGCCAAAAGGGAAGCTGGTCCCTTCACAGAAGACTGCGGTTCAATTCCCAGCATCCACATAGCAGCTCAGAACTGTGTGTAACTCTAGTTTCAAGGGATCTAACACCTTGACACCAATGCACATAAAGTTAAATAAATTATTATTTTTTTTTAATGTCCAACTGTGGAGGAATGCCCAGCTCCTTCCTGATCCAAGAAGCCTTTTCCTGTGAAATGCACATTACTACATAGGAAAGGAGGGGGCTTTTTTGTCTGGGGTACACAGCATTTCCCACTCAGTGGGACACATGCTTTTAACAGAGTCCCCAGAAGCCTCATGGAGAGGAAGGATTTGGTTAAGAGGAAGAGTCCAGCCATCATGTCTCCTTTCCCAAACTGTTCCAGATAGACCTGACACTTGCCAGCACAGGAAGTCTTTCTGTGGTCTTCAACTGCATGAGGCTGTTGTCTGATGTGCCTGCCTCTAAGTTGTGGGGTGGGGGTTGCAGGGACAAGAGGAATTAGTGACACTGAATTTCTTCCTGCTCTAGGTGTTTGCTGAGGGTCTCCTCGGCACTAAGAACCATGTAATGTACTGGGGATAAACTAGGGGCAAGAGTCTTTTCTACTCTACACATGCAGAGGGAAAAAGCCAAGCACTGTGAGCACATGAGGGAGAGACATTTGTTGAAGGCCTCATGCAAGAGCCCGGGGTGCCAGTCAACACCAGATGGGTTTTTACCTCACAAAAGCACAGTCATAGGATTAGTGAGCTGCCAGCCTTTGCAGCCTCTGCAGCCCGTTTTACTAATCGGGCTGACTACCTCCTTGAGTCAGCTATTGTCTAAGTCCTGGCTGCTTTGTTCACTAAAAGCAAAGCTGTGTGCCCAAGGTAGACATGCCAACAACTGTCCACATCTGAATACCACACACCCAGAGTTAATGTTGGCTGAATCCTGGATTTTTCTGCACATTAGCATTTTTTCCCTGGTAGTTGCTGTTGATGTGACAGGGACAGAGCCACTCAGCTAATGATGAGCTGTTCTGACCTCAGCTCCAGCAGAAAATTAGCCAGTATGTACTGAGTCGTGGATATTAACTGGAATTAGCTAATGACCTTCACTCTGCAAGAGAATCAGCAGCATGAGTACAACAGGTTAGAACTGAATGTTCTGGAAGGTCGGCCTGGGCATGCTGCACTGATGTGGTTTAGAAGCACTTGTGCAACCCTATTACTGGGAAGAAACAGGGGGAGCACCTGCATTGTTGGTCCCCTCAAGTCTATCAGAGTCGAAATAAATTCACCTAAACCACCTCTTCCATTTATGATCCTCTTCAATTTCCACCTGGGAAACCTGAGACAAAAGCTGTTTGGTTACCAGTAGCCCCTAGCACAGTTTCAGCTTCAAATGCCAATAGGCTTCAAGGACTCAGGAGAGAAGGTTAGAACCGCTGGGATGCCCAGCTCCTCTGACGTTCTGTTGTCACTCTCTACAAACAGGAAGAAGATCAACAAGGGCCCTGCTGTGGGTATCTACAATGGCAATGTCAACACCCAGATACCTCAGATTCAAAATTTCCAGAAAAGAAGAAAGGACAATGACTCTCATGTGTACGCGGTCATCGACGACACCATGGTATATGGGCACCTTCTACAGGACTCTGGTGGTTCCTTCATCCAGCCAGAGGTGGACACCTACCGGCCCTTCCAGGGCCCCATGGGGGACTGCCCCCCATCCCCACCCCCTGTATTCTCCAGGACCCCAACTGCAAAGTTCACTGCAGATGAGCCAGCCCCTAATAGCCCTCCTGAGTCGGAGAGTGAACCCTACACTTTTTCACACCCCAACAAGGGGGAGGTTGGTGTCAGGGAGACAGACATCCCCTTACTCAACATCCAGGGGCCGGTGGAGACAGAAGAATGATTTGGCCCCATTCCAAAGACTTTGCTGAGATGCCTGGCATCAGGCATTGACACATGCAAAGCTGAAGTCCTAAACAGAAGTCAGGTGGGACAGCAATCAACTAGAAGGAAGAAATAGGTTTTGCATTGTGCCACCAAATCCTGATTTCCTGGTGGACTCCTTCAAGTGATGAGTAAATTATGACTTCTGATGGGGATGCCTCCTAACAGCTCAGGTCTTCCTGAACTCAGGTTGTGTTGGGGCTGGCCATAGTGACAGAAGAGAGACATGGTCCACCCAGACAGGACTACAATGAGCCCTGGATTCTCAATGATAAGCAGAGACTTAGCGGATTCCCAGGAGCTCTACTTGGGGTCTTTGCTCTCACTGGAGTCCTCTGGATGAAAATGGCAATGTGCTTTTTATATTATTGGTAGTTAATAGTAGTAGTAGTATTTATTTGGTGGTCTGCATGTCTTAAGTGGAGCTGGGGGTATAGCTCAGTTGACAGAATGCTTGCCTAACATGCACAGAGCTCTGGGATCCGTCCTGAGCACACCTGTAATCCCAGCACTGGGGAGGTGGAGGCGGGAGGGTTAGAATTTCAAGGTCATCAAGTGTGTAGTGAGTTGGAGGCCCTCCTGGTGTACATAGGACCCACTTTTAAAAACATAATCATGGCTCCTTTGATCTAGTGTAGTGGTTTGACCTCATGCTAATTGGTCTGGGTGGCTGTGTTTGAGTTTCTGAGGACCACTAGATAAATATGCTAAATATGCGCCTGTAGGAATGACTGATGGCCTGGCCTACCCAGCCAGAAGAGAGAGAGAGAAAGAGTGTGTGTGTGTGTGTGTGTGTGTGTGTGTGTGTGTGTGTGTGTGTGTGTGTGTGTGTATGTGTGTATGTATGTGTGTGTGAGTGTGTGTGTGTGTGTGTGATCTCTCACTCAGTGAGAGTGTATGTGTGTGAGTGTGAATGTGTGTGTGTGTGTGATCTCTCACTCAGTGAGAGTGTATGTGTGTGAGTGTGAATGTGTGTGTGTGTGTGTGTGTGTGTGTGTGTGATCTCTCACTCAGTGAGAGACTTCCCAGTCCTTTGCTGCATACAGCTGTCACCCCTGAAGGATTTATCACAGCTCCTATTGTCCCCTACTGTGAGAAATAAGATAAATTACCTAGAGCTTCCAACTCTATGGAGTATGGCTCTCCCATCTGCAGCAATACTTTGACATATAAACAAGTTTTGAAAATAATTTGATCCTTTAAAAATATATAAATAAGCCAGGCAGTGGTGGTGCACACACGCCTTTAGTCCCAGCACTCAGGAGGCAGAGGCGGGTGGGTCTCTGTGAGTTCCAGGACAGCCTGGTCTACAGAGAGAAACCTTGTCTCAAAAAAACCCCAAAATATATATATTTCCCCGTTGCTTCTATTGTGAGGCTATGTGCTTGTGACTGTAAATTGGCACTAAACTGTATAAAGCAAAGAATGGCGTGCCCACCACTTACAGAGGAGTGGGAAAATCCCTCTGCCATGATCTAGGTAGCACACTACAGAGTTCAGTGTCTCTGGTAAACCTTCTTCAAGAAATAAATATGCTTCATCATGTTCAGGGAGTTGACCTTGGAAAGGCGTCTCATTTCATGGCCCATAGCGTGGCCCAGGCAGCCTCTGAGACAGTGCACTTGGGGATCTCCTGGAAGGTTTGAACTCCAGGGTCTCTTGAGCTCTCTCCAGAAAGGAGGGTTCACTTTGTAATCATATCTGAATGCTGCTTGTGCATCGTTCCTTTCTGAAGCTTTCCTCTAACTCCTACCCAGCGGCCCATGGTGCTGACCGCCCTCCAGGAAGGGCCAGGGGCAGCTGTGGCTCCTTCTGTCACTTGGAGTCACTATGCTGAGCAGGGGGCCGTCTCCACTGACTTCTGCCTTTCGGCCACTCTCATATGTTGGTTCTTACTGTGTCAGCCCAGTGCCTTTCTACCTTGGCTCTGCTGATGCCCAGGAAACCTTGCACCCATTGGCTGGGCCTATGGCTGCATACGGAAGGGAAAGGGTTGACTCTCCCATGGACAAACCAGGGTCCATCAGCTGTAACTTCAGTACAGGTTGGAGGACCAGGCTCTGTGGATCTGCAATGCATACCTGAAAATAATTTATTTAATGTAGAGACATTTTCGATAACATCTTATTCATTTCCTATACTTTTTTAAATAAAGATATACAAAACAAATACATATCGGGTTGTTTAAGCTGCTGCTGTCTGTGCCGTTTCCATGGAGGTCCCTGTTCACAACGATTATTTTGCCAAGCTCCACATGGGCTAAGTGCCTTCCCTTTTCATTGTTCACCAACAATTTACTGCAAGGAAAATCAGACTCTGCTGCAATCTCTCCCCACTCCATCTGATGCCATGTCCTGGGGGAAGCAAATATTTTTGTCTGAAATAAATGAGTCCTAGCCAGGCGTGGTAGTACACACGTGTAACCCCACACTAGGAGACTGAGGGAGAGTTGTGAGTTAAGGCTAGCCTGCGCTACATGGCTTGGGGGGAGGTTTTACATTCTGCTCTCCATTTTGAGGGCTGTGGCCATGACAGTGAGTGAGTCAGGCCAGAGATGCAGTTGAGTTTTTAAGGCAAGGTCTCTCACAGAACATGGAACTCCTGATTTAGTTAAATTAGATGGGCTGTAAGTGTCAGGGATGCCTCGGTCTCCCCAGTGCTGGAATTATAGCTATATGTCACTTGCCTAGCTTTTTTTTTTTTTTAAGAGTGTTTTGTCTAAATATATGCATGTGCACAATGTGTGTGCCTGGTGTTCTTGGAGGTTAGAAAAGGGCATCATATCCCCTGTAAGTGAAGTTACAGGTGCCTGTCAGCTGTCATGTGAGTGCTGGAAAGTGACCTGGGTACTCTTCTAGAACAGCAAGTGCCTTAACCCAACGAGCCATCTCTCCAACCCCTGTACTCAGCTTCTGTTCAGGTACCAGGGATCCAAACTCAGGTCCTTAAAATGCACAGCAAGCATTTTGCCAACTGAGCCATCTTCCCGGTCCCAAGAGTTGGCATTTACCAAGAAGAGATTTTTAAGCTAGGCATGGTGGCACATGCCTATAACTCAAGCACTGGGAAGGTGGAGACAGGCAGATCCTTGTAGCTCACTGGCAAGCCAGCCTAGCCTACTTGACAAGTTCCAGGCCAGTGAGAAAGACTCTGTCTCAAAAGATAAGGGACACGTGAGGAAATGCACCCGAACCATCTTCTGGCCTCCACACATATACATGAGCATCTGCACCTACATATACTTACGTACCCCAGACACTGAGCAGATGCCAATGCCATGGCCTGGGGCTCCCCAGCCTTCAGAACCACAAGCCAAATAAACGCTTCTTTGCAAAATAACCATTCTCACGCATTCTGTTAAAAGCAGCAAGCTAGACTAAGACTTTAGTCTAGTTATCCCAACTTCAGGTTAATAATGAGTCACTATCACTATTGGATTTGTAGTTATATTAGGTATGTTTACAAGGTCAAACAGCTATATTTTAGACAGACAGGTCTTCTTCAAACACTTCAGGAATCTACAGAATATGGCATTTAAGATGTTTTAATTACATAGATTCTTTTTTTTTTATGACAATGAGACATGTCTGCTCCTGGCAACACCAATCTACTTCAGAGAAGGTGATGGGCATCAAAGAAACTCCACATGGAATTTACTTTCTTTATGGCAAAAGTAAGCACTGGGCAAGAAAGTGCCCTTACCTCAACTGCTGACGGTATGCTGTCCAAATTGGACAAGCAGGACACAAAAGAAAGTGACTGCTAAACCTTGCCAAAACAAGGCTGGACAGTCGTTCAAAATATCCTGCTTCACAGAAAAGTCTCTTAGATATGCTAGCCTGTAGGCCAAAGATGGATGCCCCAGAGTTGCAGAGGAAGCATGGGTGACTGTCCAGGCAGCCAGCTGTTTCTGTCATTCCTCACATTTTTTGGAAGTTGCTTGATTGCACTTTGTGCTTACTCAGTGAATATTATTTCCTTCACGGGTCTCTGAGGGAGTTGAAGACTAGATACTATAGTTATAGTTTTCATTGTTTACAAGACTCAGGGAAGAAACTCACTAAAGACGTGTGAAGTGTAAATGGTTTGAGAGACATTAAAAGATAATTTGATAATGCAAGTTAGAATAGAAAGTGAATTAGGAGGGCTGGAGAGATGGCTCAGTGGTTAAGTGCCACACCCACTCCAGTGGAGTCTGTGTGATGTGAGGCAAATATTGCTAAAGACATGCCCAGGCCTGAGGCGTGTGAGGCGTGTGCCTGCGTAGCTAGGTCTCCTGGAGGCCACTGGCATGATCCCAAAAGGACAAGATGGTCTCTGTCTCGCCGTCTGTGGTGGGTTGTTTTCTGCTTTTGTCTTTTATCTTACGACTGGTTTGACTTTGTCAGCATCAGCAGATGATCAGGTGTTGGTTACTTTGAAGAAAGATTAAGTACCTCTAGATATTTTGGTTACAGGAACTGAAAGCACCTCACCAGCAATTTTTGTATAAAATGCTATCATTGAAGTTTCGTTTGTGCCTGTGGTCTGAGCGGAGCAGTTCCTTGCTAAGGTGGCTCAGGATATAAATATTTCTACTAGAAGCCCCCGTTAGTTATAACTCTTTGTCCGCCTTGTGTGTTCCAGGGATCAAACTCGGATCCCAGGCTCTGCAGCAAGCATCTTAAGTGGCTGATCTTGCTGAACCTGGTACAAGTTTCTTTCTTTCTTTTTTTATAATGATAACTTATTATTTGCATTGGTGTTTTGCCTGCATGTGAGGGTGTCAGACCTTGGACTTACAGACGATTATGAGCTGCCATATGGTTGCTGGAAATTGAACCCGGGTCCTCTGGGATCAATGCTCTTAACCACTGAGTCATCTCTCCAGGCCCCCTCTAGTACAAGTTTGTTCGTTTGTTTCCTCTTTTTGTGTGTGTGTGTGTGTGTGTTTTTCAAGACAGGGTTTCTCTGGGTAGCCCTGGCTGTCCTGGAACTCACACTGTAGACCATGTTGGTCTCAAACTCAGAGAGATCCACCTGCCTTTGCCTCCCAAGTGCTGGGATTAAAGGTGCCGCTGGCTGGTACAAGGTTCTTAATCATTGAATCCATTCAGGACCTGCCAAAGGCAGATGCTGAGCTGGTGTCAGACATGAGGGGGATTTCTGAAGGGAAGTGGCTGTGCAGAGGGAGGTAGAAAGCCTGTATCGTGAGTAATGAATGAATTCATGGAGTGGGACTATTTATTTTTATTTTTTGAGACACGTCTCTTTATGTCACCCAGGGTAGACTTTAACTTACAGTCCTCCTGTGTCTGCTTCCCAAGGATGGGATGAGAGGACTACTTCGATAAGAGATTTTACAAGACAGTTTTCTCTGTGTGGCCTGCTGTCCTGGAACTCACTTTGCAGACTGGCCTCCAACTCAGAGATGTGCCTTCACCTCTCAGATTCCGGGAGTAAAGGTATATACCACCATGCCTGACTGGATAGGAGAGATTCTGAGTTTCAGTGTGGGAATGTACTCTCCTGGTAATGGATATTAAGGGACAAAATTGAAATCTTAATCGTGTCCTGCCTTGGCTGGTGCTTTAGGAATCCTTCAACCTCAGTGGCTCTCATCAGGGGTGATTTGGGATCACAGGTCCCATCAACCATGTTTTCAGACGATATAGTTGTCCCAACTGGAGCAGGTACTGATGGCTTGGGTGGGCAGAGGTCAGGGTCAATGCTGACAGACTTTAACACACAGGATGACCCGCTTAAGTGTCTACAAACAACAGTGCTGAGGTCAGGCAGCCCTTCTCTACTCATTTTCTAGGGCCTCTTGCAAGGAGGCCAGTGTTACAGCCATCTTGAGTGGGCAGGTGGAAAAGTGAGGAACATTCTAGACAGACCTGCTGGGTAGATATCTGTAATATGAACTCCCACAACAGAGAAGCTGACTGAGACAATCCAGTGTGGCAGAGCTCACAGCCCTGACCTGACACAGGCTGCCTGAAGAATAACTTCTATTCAGAGTTTTGCCGAAAACCCAGAAGTCTCAGTGCCTGCAGAATCACAGTGCGCAGCAACCACAGAATATACCGGAATATAAAAAATTCCTATTTAAGTGACAAGCCCCTCCCAACACACACTTTGCAAAGTTACAGAAACCATTGTCAAAAGGACTGATGCCAAGCAGAGTACTTTGCACACACTGACGTGATGGAGCTCTGTGTAGGAGACGTGCCCACACCTGTCCTGCCATCTGTCAGCCGGGAGTTTGGAACTTTCTTTACTTAGAACCTTCTGAGTTTTGTCCACTGTCAGTAGAAATGTTCTTCATAAATACTGGATAGAAACACCGAGAGCATTCTAGAGTATTAACACCCCAAATTGTCCTACCTAGAAAGTATGGCCTGCAGACATTTAAAAAGTATGGTTGCCCAGGCAGTGTTGGCACACACCTTTAATCCCAGCAGCATTCAGGAGGCAGAGGCAGAAGGATCTCTGTGAGTTCCAGGCCAGCCTGGTCTATGAAACGAGTTCCTGGACAGCCAGAGCTGTTACACAGAGAAACACTTTGGGTATGGGAGGGGAAAGGCTTGCTTGCTTCCCTGTCTCCCCCCACCTCCACCCCTGCCACCTCAGAGTCTTGTGTTCTGCGTCCCAGTTCACAAGAGCATCAGCTCTCAAAGAACTGTGAATGTCAGAGCATTATGGGGAAACCTGGATCCCAACTCCAGCTATTTTGTTCTCAGATGGTGTCTGACATGCAAAAGACTGCCCAGGCTGTGAGACAGCATTGCCTGGATCTCCTGTGAGGTCAGAGGGTAGGTCACCTATGGGAAGGACGCGCATGACATGGGTGGAGGCAGGTGATGGGAGTATTTCCTCTTGCCCTCTGTCCAGTATATTCTGTGGTTGTTGTGTCCTGCACTCAGATGTATTTCGTTGTGTGGACCCACTCCACTGGCCTGAAGTGCCCTCTGCGCCTGGTCTTTCTGCCCTCTGGCCACTCCTTGCATGTGCTGGAGGACAACCATTTTTACTTTGGCTGGCCCTGCCTTTGGGCTTGGCCCTATCAGCCCAGTGTTTTACTGCAGATGGTACAGATGAAACAAACCACAGTTCTGTAGCTGTGTCTCCCCAAAGCCACAGGGCTACTTGGGGAGAAAGTTGCCGAGCTGAACTCTAAATCAAGCGTTCCTTCCTAGCCCAGGGCAGCCGCTGTAGAGTAACTGAAAATCTGCTTCATTGTTTATCCAGTTAAGAATGAAATCTGATGCCCTCTTCTGGTATGCAGGCATACATGGAACACTGTATTTGTAATAAATAAATAAATAAATCCTTAAAAAAAAATAAAAAGAAAAAACTCAAATGCCCAGCAGTGGTGGTGTACAGTTTTTTGTTTGTTTTTGTTTTTGTTTTTTCCCTTGAGACAGGGTTTCTCTGTGTAGCTTTGGAGCCTATCCTGGCACTCACTCTGTAGACCAGGCTGGCCGCAGAGATCCGCCTGCCTCTGCCTCCCAGGTGCTGGGATTAAAGGTGTTCACCACCAACGCCCGGCCAGTGGTGCACACTTTTAATCCTGGCACTCAGAAGGCAGAGGCAGGCTGATCTCTGTGAGTGTGAAGCCAGCCTGGCCAACTGAGCAAGATACAGGACAGTCAGGACTAAACAGAGAAACCCTGTCTCAAAAAACCCAAAAATAAAATAAAATGTAATTATTTTAAGAAGAAAAAAAGAAGAAAACTCTAGAATTTAGAGAAATTTTCTTGCTATTGATCTGGTGTTTAAACCTGCCTGTCCTCAACCAAAAACAACAACAACAAAAAAAACCAAAAAAAAACATTTTCTTACCTCATAGCTTAGCTTTTTTTTGTTTTTGTTTTTGTTTTTTTTAGATTTACGTATCTGAGTGTTTTGTCTGCACCTACATCTGCACACCAGAAGAGGGCATCAGATCCCATGGGATTACAATTATAGGTAGTTGTGAGCAGTCATGTGAATGCTAGGAATTGAACTCAGGACTCCTGGAAGAGAGCAGCCAGTGCTCTTAACCACTAAAGCCATCTCTCTAGCCTAGCTTAGCTCTCAACAACATAAAAACAATTCTTGGGGCCAAAATCAAACTCCTTCCCATGGTCTCCAAACTTCAAAATCCAAGTATTCCTCCATACAGTGATAGCTCAAGAGCTGGCCGAGTGGGGTAGAGACAGCAAGGTGGGCATTTGGCCACAAGAAGGACCCAGCTAGTGGGCTGTTTGGAGATGTATGTTGCACCATCAGCTGCTTTCCACAGGAAACAAACTCCTAGAGTTCATCTGAGCTAGCTGTGAGACCTTAGCTTACCCTCCCCTGTGGCAATTTCATTTTAAGATTAGCTCAGCTGTGTTTCCACAGTGCCTGAAACAACAGTGCCTTTTGCTGGAGAAGGAGGGAGGTGTTCTGAGGGTTGGGCCAGGATTTCCAACTTACTGATAAACTATCTTCTTACTCGAGTTGGTGGATGATGAAAAATAGGTGAGGAAGAACCTGACACTGGGCCTCAGAAATAACCCTAAAAACTCTGAAATAGATTTGTTTTGTTTGGTTTTGGTTTTTCGAGACAGGGTTTCTCTGTGTAGCTTTGGAGCCTATTTTGGCACTTGCTCTAGAGACCAGGCTGGCCTTGAACTCACAGAGATCCGCCTGCCTCTGCCTCCCAAGTGCTGGGATTAAAGGCTTTCGACACCAACGCCCGGCCCTAGTTTTGGTTTTTCAAGACAGGGTTTCTCTCTGTAGCCTTGACTGTCCTAGAACTCACTCTGTAGACCAGGCTGGCTTTGAACTCACAAGATCTGCCTGCCAAGACTACACAGAGAAACCTTGTCTTGAAAAACAAAAACAAACAAAAGTATTAAATTAGCAAAATGGATCTTACGAGTCTTTCAAAGTGTCCCTCTGACTTCCACCCTAGAGCTTTTTATACCTTATGCATGGAAAGATCAGGATGTGGTGAAGAATCGGCCTTTCAAGGCAGGAGGATTTCATGCATGAACCCTGGAGCTCAAAGCCAAAGTCCACCTGAACAACACAATGAGATCTTTTCTAAAAAAAAACCAAACAGAGCTGGGAGGACAGGTGGACTGAATTTGCAGCATATAGGTGCTTTAAACCCAAGACCATTCCAGGTGGATGAAGAACAGGAAATCATTCTCTTTCCCACACTGCCATCTTCTGATGGAAGCAGGCAAGGTTTATTGCCTTCCCAGGTTGCCTTTCTACCCCACAACTTCTCAGGAACAACATACTATTAAGGAAATCTGACCAGGACTATTGGGGTCAGAACTCTTAGTGTCAGCTGCCCTGCTGGCTGGCCATCTGAGAACAGGCCTCACCCTTGAATGTTCCAACACTAACAGCTATGGCTCTCATCACCCTGCCCATGACTCTGTATTCCATACACTGCTGGGCCAACGACATGAAGCCTGGGAGTATACAACTCACTACAAGCTGCCTCCTATCCCAGTCGATCAAATCACACTGCCATCAGTGTGGAAGTGATGTCAAGGAACTGTGGGCCTATCCAGAAGCAGAAGGCGCTGGGAAGGTCCCTCTAGTGACTAATGGCTGTGCTAAGGGGATTAGGAGAAAGTAGCAGAGCTGGGTCCACAGGGGTGATGTAGGCCAGATCACAGTTAGCCACTTGGGGAAAGGGAGGCACTAGGCTACTTGTGTTTCATTTTTGGAGCGTTCTAGTCATGAGAGACCAGTAAGTAATGGTGGTGGTAAGGTTCAGGCCTGTGGGATCAGTCCAGTGTTGAGCCCTGGCTTTGCAATCACTAGGTTTTCATTGGCTGGAGCCACTGAACTTCCCTATGCTGAGACTTCCTTATTGTAAGACAG
This sequence comes from Cricetulus griseus, assembly GCF_003668045.3. NCBI lineage: Eukaryota > Metazoa > Chordata > Mammalia > Rodentia > Cricetidae > Cricetulus > Cricetulus griseus. The sequence continues at coordinate 230,080,500 of NC_048597.1, read as the reverse complement.
AGTAACACATATTGTCCTGGGTGGATAAAACTGAACCAGACTATATATTTAAAGTCCCTACAATACGGTGGGCTCAGTGATGATCTGTGTGTACATGGAACAGTGTGGAACCCCTGACTGGCTGACTGGCTGTAAGGAGTGGGAGGGAACGGGACACACTAGCCAGGCAAACTCATATTTGGCTCCTGGACCAGCCCCTCTGGGATGAGGGTAGAGGCAGATAGTAATTTCCCTGGGAAGCCTTGGCAACCCATTCACCCTTTACCCTACAGCCCACCTCTGCATGTCAGGGCATCCCCCGATGGATCCCCAGCAACAGACAGGATAGTACCCCCCACACACCCGCCAAACTTGGAGTGCGTGTTGTATTCTAACAGAGGGGAGTGGCCTCTACAAAAAGCTCGCTGGAAATGTGACTGAGGCCCTCCTGGGTTAGAGGCCAGGCTCCTGGAATCTTCTCCCCACCCTGACCTGGCGACCAGCCAAATCCGGGGATTCTGAACCAACTTTATTTGCAAAAACCAGACAAGAAGGAACCCAGGACAGAAAGGTTTCCGCTCCCCTCTCAGGGCCCTGCATCAGCTTTTCTCTTACCAGGAACCACCAGGCACACAGCGCTCACTGACGTTCGACTCCGCCCATAGATGCCCCGCCCCTTAGCCACCCATAAGCCCCACCCACCAGCAGCCCCGCCTCTTTGTGGTCCTCACTCCTGCCTGGCCCAGGCCGCGCCCCTTTGCTCAGGGCCCGCCTATACGATGGCAAACTGGCAGATGTAAGGCAACTGGTCGCGGCATCTCTTGTCGAACCACTTGCCGTTGGCCGCTACGGCCAGGGCGGCGCAGTTCTCGGCTTTGCCGCCGTCAGGCTGCGCCGTGATCTCCGTCTCCCAGTTCTTGTAGGCCAGGCGGCCGCCGGTCATGTCCACCCAGGCGCCTTCCGACGCCATGTCGTTAAGGCCCATCCAGATCTCTACCTCGCTACCCACGCTCTGGCGCGCGTACTCGAACAGTGCCTCGTTCTCTAGCCCCGACTGCGGCGTGCCCAGCGTGCCCCCGCGCGAGATGCAGTCCTCGCTCGCCTCGTGGAAGGTCTTCTGCTGGGTGAAGGCCAGGAAGCACTTCAAGTTTACCTTGGTGCCCTTCAGGCACACTGCAAGGAGAGATAGCTGTCACATAAATTTCAGATGCCCCAGGCCAAATAGACCTCTTCCAGACTGCCCCCAGCCTCCATCCTATCCCATCCACCCTGCTGTGGCAGACCCTGAAGGACTCAGATTACTGGTCAAGATGATGTGCCAGGAATGACCATCCCTCTGATGCAACGGGCTCCTTAGCCAGGGTCACTGACTTCCAGGGATGAAGGGAGTGCAAAAGTCACCTGGTCTCTGCCCAGAGCAGGATAGTCTCCTGGGCCACAGAGATTGGCACCAAGCTTATTCTAAGCTTAGCCTCTCTTGGGTCTGCTTCCTTCTTCACCCTCTCCAGGCATGCGACCTCCTCAGTCCACTGCATCTCAAAGGCAGCTTCCCCAACTAGCCAGAGCCTCCTACACCGAGCTCCATCACTTGGCTCCTCCCTAGGATCAAGCCACTAGCTCACAGTCCAGGTACTTAGCGCCTACCTCCCCTGCCTGAGTAGTTGTTTATAGTTGTTTGTGTTTAGCTTGATTTCTAACTTAAACACGGGGCAGATGGGGTACGGTGTTACTTATGGAGCCACATATGTCAGGGGTACGTATCGGCCCCTACCCCATGCACTTGAGGGCCAGCAAGCTTTACCACAGGGGATCAACACAGGGACCTCTGCCCAGGCCAGGTCCCTGGCTGGTGGGGTGGAGCTGGGAGAATGCGCTGAGACTGCAGAACATTGGCAGCAGAAGACGGCTGGGGACAGGCAGGCTTTCCCAAAGGGCATTCTGAACTAGAGTGCTCGGTGGAACACTGGCCTCCCAGGTTAGGAGGAAGGGACTTGTGGTGAGCTTGGTGTAGTTGTTTGTGTTTAGCTTGATTTCTAACTTAAACACGGGGCAGATGGGGTACGGTGTTACTTATGGAGCCACATATGTCAGGGGTACATATCGGCCCCTACCCCATGCACTCGGCCATTTCACTCAGCGAATATTCTAGAGAAACATCCCGGTGTCTCTGAGGGATTTGACAATGAGGCCTCATGGAAGTGTTTGTTTATAGACTCTGGAGCACTCTGGTGCATGCATCATAGACCTAGATCAGGGTCAAGCACACACATGGCATTGCTCACTACACACCAAGGAACTGAGGCAAGGTCACAGGGGGAGTGGGAATAGAGATCCTGCATGGAGACCATGGTGAGAAGGACAACCAACGTGAAGGAGGACTGGCCTGGCCCCAAAGCTCTGTGCTTTTAGCCAGCCTGTTTGGGCTACCTCAAACAAGAAAACAGAGGCTGGCTCTCCTGGCCTTTAGAGTGCCTGGACTATGAGGCCTTCGTCCTTTCATCTTTGAGATAGATTCCCACTGTATGACCCTGACCTGCCTGGAATGTACTCTGTAGACAGACAGGCTGGCCTTGAACTCAGAATCTGCCTACCAAGTGCTGGGATTAAAGGTGTGTACCACCAGGCCTGACCTTATTTTTATTTTTAAAGTGTGTGTGTGTTTGTGTGTGTGTGTGTGTGTGTGTGTGTGAGAGAGAGAGAGAGAGAGAGAGAGAGAGAGAGAGAGAGAGAGAGTTAATGCACATGAGTGCAGTGCCCATGGAGGATAGGAAGTGTTAGATCCTTTGGAACTGGAGTTACAGGTAGTTGTGAGCCACCAGACTCGGTGCCGGGAATCAAACTCTGGTCCTTTATGAAAGCAATAGCATTCTTAGTTGCCATGCCATCTCCCCAGCCCCATCAGCTTTGTATCTTTACGTAGGGACTGGCAAATGCTGGCCTGGTTATCTGTAAAGCTGCAGACACACAGTGGGGATGGACATGGGAAGGGGGGTAATGTGTCCCAGGGCTGTGACACTAGTAAATACAGTTTCCCTGTCTGGCCTAGGTTGTACTACAATTCCTGGCCCTGATCCAGAGCTCTAACTCCCACTAGGCAGTGGTAGGATCCTGCTGGGATCACTGGGGCACTCCACATCCACACCCTCTAGCTGTGACTACACACAGCTGTGCCTGACTGGATGGGTCTCACAGGTGTGAGCTATGCAACCTTCCCCGAGGAAGCATGTGAGGCAGAGCCTTGTGAGCTTGGCGCTGGCTGGAAACCAAGCCTTCTTCCTCGAGGATGCCCATTACCAGTCTGGCCTCTTCTTGGGTGTGTTCCTCCACGCAGCCATATTGCACTCACCGGTCTGCAAGGCCTGCTGCTCCTTCAGCAGGGCCACTTCCTGGGCCAGGCTGTCCAGCCTGCTCTTGAGCTCCTCAAACATCTTTGGGCTCACCACGTCTAGGACAGAGAGTCATGAGGCAATGAAAACCCGAAGTAGGCATATGTTCCATTCCCTGTCTGCCAGCCCCAAAGGGGCAAGGGGAAATTACGTCTCCCAGCCTAGATCTCTCGGTGTTCCTTCCATCTCTGCCCCTGCCTAAGAATCTGATCCTCCCACAGCCCCATTTTGCCTGTTCCTGTTAACTCTCCAGGGTTCCCTATCCTGCATTTGTCATGGTGGGGTTGGGATTAGCAGGAGTTGGGGCAACAGCCACCTCACTGCTCTATTTATGGGTCATAAAAATCACAGAAGTCAATTCTTCCAGAATAGGGACCAAGCAGAGACAGCGAGCCCCAGTCTTTCGTGGAGGGTGACAGAGACACAGGTTTACCAACACAGCTCCCCCTTCTCATGTTTACAGGGAGAGGACACGAACATTCTGAAATGACTGAGGAGAAATGACATAGCACAGAGTGTGTGCTCCCGAGAGCAGGGGAGCCACTTCCCAGAAAGCAACCACTGCGGGCCTCGGGCTTGCTGTGCACCACCTCAACCATGCTCATAGCCAGCCCTAAGTTATGGGCAAGTACCATCCTGGATATTCACCATTTCACAAACAAGGAAACTCAGGCCAGATTTAAATGACCTGCTTAGGATGGTAGAGCAGCTAGCCCAAAGGCCTGATCCAAGTAGCCACAGAGCCACACTCTTCCCATCTGCTCCATGGTACATGACATCTCTTATACGGACTTCCTGTGTGGATGACAAGTGCATCTGCAGGTGTAGGTGAGGGGTACTCAGTGTGTGTGTGTGTGTGTGTGTGTGTGTGTGTGTGTGTGTGTGAGAGAGAGAGAGAGAGAGAGAGAGAGAGAGAGAGAGAGAGAGAGAGAGTTGAGAGCTGTGGGGTGGACCTCTGTCTTTCTGAAGTCTCAGAGGTTCCTTGGAAAGCTCTACATGGCTTGAGGCAAAGGGTAGGGAGTTCCTTCATGGGCCATTTCATGGAAAGTCCACATTCATGAGGTCAGAGCCTTTGTCCACCCACTAGAAGCTTTGCCAAAGAATTGTAGCCAAGAGATGGACTTGCAGGTAGTAGTGGTGCACACCTTTAATCCCAGCATTCGGGAGGCAGAGGCAAGCAGATCTTGAGGCCAGCCTGGTCTACAGAGTGAGTTCCAGGACAGTCAGGGCCACACAGAGAAACCCTGTGTCAAAAACAAGCGAGCAAATAAACAATTAACAAACAAAAAGACAAACTTGCATGTACAAAAATCAGTGATGTAACTTATCAAGTGTGGAAAAATAACAGCAAGAGGAACAATAGCAAAGCGGATAGGGTTGGATCCAGCAACCAGGGTCACTGCACCTCTGCCTCAACCTCTGGGTTCACAGAAGCTGTGCACAATCATATGGAGCACCAACACAGGGCACCGTGTAGATAACGTGAGTCGGAAGCAGAACCAGGGTGTTAGCTCGAGCTCCCAAGAGAGCCATCAAGGACCAGAGCTAGTGTGTGGTCATTACTGAAGACTGAAACAGTCCTGCCCTTATCCTCTCCTTTCCCACAACTGACACGATTTACAAGACTGAGGAAAACTTGAGAGACTGGCAATCATTTTCCATATCCTGCCTTTGGATCTAAATCCTTCACACCACAGGCCTTAGTGGCAATGCCAGCAATGCTCGTGGACAGAACCATGCAGGGTATTCCGTCCCCCTATTTTAAAATGAGCATTTTGTAGACAACCATTGTATGTTCATCTGAATCAAAACCATCCAAAAATTCTCTTTCCCAATTCAGACTGCTCTCTGCTTTTCTTTCCAGAAGCAGTCTCTGTTACATTTGTAGGTCTTTCTGGAATAGTTCTATACATACTCAACAGATATTTACTTTTAGTTAGCCTGTTCACATTTTGGAAATAAGTATTGACACATGTTAGTGGGATTCATCTCCACATACACACGCCTCATGATAAATCCCTTTGTCAAAATGATGTCAATATAGTATCCATTCTGTTTTGAATTTTGTTCACATTGTAAATGTAGTCTTTGGTATTTGTTTTTTTTTTTTTTTTTTTTTTTTTTTTTTTTTTTTGAGACAGGGTCTCCCCGTGTATCCTTGTGTGGCCAACACCACCTATGTAGACTAGGCAGGCCTCAAACTCAGAGACCTGCCTGCCTCTACCTCCAGAGCACTGAGATTAAAGGTGTGTGCACTGAGATTATGGTGATACCCAGCTTTGTTTTGTTGTTTAAGTGCTGAAGATGGGAACAGGATGTCACACCTTATAGGCAAGCACTCACAACAAAGCACACAGGAAGCTGTAACTCTAACTCTTGGAGTTTTGTTTTTTGAGACAGGGATTCTGTAGTTTTGGCTGGCCTGAAATTTGCTATATAATTGAAGATAACCTTGAATTTATAACTCTCTTGCCTCGGCTCCAGAGTGCTGGGGTTACTGTGTATCACCACTTGGGTTCTGTGTGATGCTGGGGATCAACCCAGTTCCTTGCAGACACTAGGCAAGTACCTGACCAACTGAGTTCCGCCTGTTTTTGCTGTAGCCTTGTGCTCCTAAATGCTGATTTTTGTATTTCACTATCCAGGTATTAAGAGCCTGGAGATTCATCACACCCTTTCCTTTGGCTGGCCTCTAGTGCTATTTCTCTGAGTCTCCACCTCAGGGAGTCTCATGCCACCCTCCCTGTCCTGTAGGGGTGTCAGCCTTGGCCATTACATTACCATATCCACCCACTCAGGATGACCTCAGCCTCAGCATCTCAGAGGAGAGCAGAGATGTTCTCAGCTCAGTCTGAGGTCATAGGGCTGATGCCCCATGGAAGTTAAGAGTCCACATTTCCCCTCTGTGAGCCAAGCAAAAGCTTGTCCAGGGGGCTTTATATATTTTACATTATTAAATGTTGACTGCAAGACTTTCCAGCAAATTCTACCCCTCCTAGGCTCACAGTTGAGGAAACCCAGGCTGGTGCTCCCTCGTGGGAACTGACCATCTCCAAGCTGGAGGTTTGATTTCTTTAACATATTGGGTACCAGAGGGGGAGTAAATGCCAGTTTAGAAAAATCTATAAGGTTATTCTCCATTCTAAGAGTCAGAGACTCTTGAAGTTCTGACAACCATCCCAGCTGTGAGAACAAAGGTCCCAGGGGGACTCATCAAAATCAGACATGAGAGGAAGGGGCATGAGGTAGCATAAGGAGGGCAGCTGCCCCGTGCTTACCTTTCTTGACATTTGTAGCTTTCTTGGTCTTGGGGGTGGGTGTCTCTGTAGTGCCCTGGGACAAGATGGAGAAGAGGCAGAAGAGCAGGTAGGTGCCCCAAAATCCCATACTGCTGCTTCTGGTTGCAATGCCTGGGTCCGAAAGCAGTGGTCACTGCAGCCTGCGCGGCACGTCTTAAGGCTGTGGACACAAGGACCTCTGCCTTGGAAACCCTCTGAAAACTTGGCTGAGGACATGCAAAACGGGGAAAAAAGTGAAGCAAGCCTGCCAAAGGAGAAAGGCTTTGGAGCCATAGCTACACGGCTGTGGACCCAGCAGTTTGGCTAGCCTCCCAGAATACTGCATTTCAAGGGATTCCAATAGACAGCCAATAGCTGTCATTGCTCAATCCATCCAGTGATTATTTCAGGCAGGAGCCAGGTCAGTCCTGGCATTGGCTCAATGAGTCTCTGCACCCACAGAATTGTCCCTTCCCATTTTGTTAAGGAAATTGAGACTAAGGGACAGTGTAGCAGCCTTAATGACCCAAAATGCTTGTGATTATTTTGTGATTTTTGTGCTTCTTTTTCATTACAAAAACACAAGATAGACCTTCCTTTTCTCACATTTTTTCCCTCAAAAATCTGTCCTGAAGTCACAAGAGGGACAGAGTGAAAGAGGAGACCAGAGCAGAGAAGGGAATCAGAAGGCCTTAGAGCAGTGGTGGCAGAGAGGGATCTGCAGTGATGTCCCCTGGGTGTGCAGCAAGGGGCGTGGGAGCTCTGCAGGGTGGAGTGAGGCATGCCAGAAAGGTGGAGGCCCTGCTATAGTGCAGGGGTCCAAGCACGGGAGGAAGAACTGTGCAAGCAGAGACCACAGGGACACAGATGGCATATGCAGACCCTACTAAAGATGTGGGAACTAGGTTCACACATTTCAGAGAAGGGATGTATGACCATGTAGAAAGAGGAAGTTGGAATGAACCCTGCAGAGCATGGTTAAAGGCAGAGTTACCAGTGAGCCCCTGGGAACATGAGCACATTCAGAGAAATCCATTGTGTAGTTGACATAAGCATGCAGATACATCTGCCTCCCAGCTGTCCTTGGCAGGGCCTTGGAGCTGCAAATCCTCCAAAGCCTTGAATCCTCTTGGCATCCGAGCACAGAATACAACACTCTACCCAAGAGGCAGGAAATGAGCCCAAATGTGTCACACTGCCAGAAAGCAAACACTTAAAGAATGCTGGGGACCCATCCGTGGGGGTACGGCTTGCCTGAAGGAGCTGTCTGTAGTGTGAACCCAGCAGCATTTGGGGATTGTGTAGATCAAGAGCCATCACACTAGCATCAGCGTCAGGCTGGAGGAGATGGACACACAATTCAATGCCACAAATAATTCTGGACGGGACCCTGACCCTTGGAAACTGAAGGGCACGGTTGATAACTGATGGGCACCCATGGCAGAGTTGTGTTCCTGTTCCTGTCTCAGCTCCAACAATGTATGAGCATGCTTTCAGCTTTAGACAGCAAGGTAGCCCAGGTGGACCACTCATTCAAAAATGCCTTCTGGGGAGAAAGTCCTTTGCAGAGCAGTTGAAATTTTCTGTGAGTTGGACCTTTTAAAAAATAATAGAAATGCAGGGCTGTGGTGTAGCTCAGTTGGGAGAGAGCTTGCCTAGCATGCAGGAAGCCCTGGGTTTGATCCTTAGCATGGGATAAACAGGGCATTGTGCACACCTGTAATCACAGCACTTGAGAGTCTGAGACAGAAGGTTCAGGGGTTAAAACCCACGAGTCCCTGTCTCAAGAGGAAAAAAAGATGGACAAAAATAGATGCAGTATCATGTCATCAGCTTTTCCCTGCTGTCAGGACCACCCTTGATCATTTGGCTGGGGAAGAGCATGATGTCCAGGCCCAGGAGAAGGAACCTAGAAGGTTAACCAGTGACCTGTGGAGGTGTCAAGGGCGAGGCACCCAGCTGGAAGCAGGACACATGCAGGGCCCCTTAACTGATGGAAAGAGCACCACCCGCCCCCCTCCCACCCCCCGCTTTCTTAAGTGGGAGAGGTTCATTACTCACAGCTGGAACCTCAGTGTGGACGGCAATTGCATAACCTAACAAGGAGTCTTGCTTCCAAGAAAACTGGGTGGGTAGGAAAATGCAGGGGGAAGTTTATAGTTCTTTTAAGAACAAACAAACAAACAAAAACTCCTTTGATTTCCCAACTCCTCACCTGGGCCTGACTCCATTACAGCCAACCTAAGAAATGGGGGCGGACCTAAGTATGTGGTAGTCATACCTGTTTCCCCAAATAAGCCTGACTGTTAAGGCCCTGCCTTAGGTTTGCTGGAGAGGTTGTCCCTGGCATGCAAACCATGGGAGAGCCTTAGTGGGCCAGTGCATATGGGGAACTGTGCACTCCCATGGTGCCTCATAGCCATAATAGGTCCTAGGAATGCAAGATAAGGACCCATGCGGTGCCCTGGGGTTTGCTGTGCACATCACTGGGCACTTCACAGTCAGAGTAGGCAGGGAGGAAAGACAACCAATAGGGGGCTTGGCCAGGCCAGAGGAGGAACAGGGATGGTGGTCCATGTGGAGATCAAGGAAAAAGAAAAGACTTGTAGTTTAGTGGCAGAGGCACATTCTGGATCCTGAGTCCCTGTGGGGACAGAGAGGGGCCCAACAGAAAGCTAGCAAGCCAGCTGAAAAGACTGGAGGCCATGGGTAAGCCACATGGGGAGACTGTGACCAGAACACACTTTGGGGAAAGGACGAGCTGTGAGTGGAAGATACACTGGGGACCATCTGGCTAACATTAAGGCTTCACTTGCCCCGAGGATCGACTCTTTGCTACCAGATCTAGCAAGTGAACCCTGAACTTTTCAGGTCAGCTTGTGGGGGTTATACTAAGCAGCAGGCAACATCCTTGGTCATTTCACCAGTAGGACTTTGAAAGGGGTGTGTTTTTGTGTGTGCACACATAAAATAGTGTTCCATGCAAGCACAAGTTACTCCATTTGTGCCGTTAAAATGACTTTTGTAGGGGATGGAGAGATGGCTCAGAGGTTAAGAGCACTGGCTGCTCTTCCAAAGGTCCTGAGTTCAATTCCCAGCATCCACATGGTGACTGGTAACCATATGTAATGAGATCTGGTGCCCTCTTTTGGCTTGCAGGCATACACTCTATATAAAAAAAAAAAAAAAAAAAAAAAAAAAGACTTCTCTAGAATTAGGACAGTGGGGGAGGATATCTTGGCTAGGGGCTTCCCCAGGCTTAGGCAGAGCTCCAAACATTTTACAAACAACAACAAAACCTCCCAAAATCCATGTTGTGAATAGCACTGTCCTGTGTATTCGGGTTAAAATGGCATTTTGTTATTCATGTAGCCCCAGTGGTGGTTTGAGTGAAAATGCCCCCATAAGCTCATAGGGAGTGGCACTATTAGGTGTGGCCTTGCTGGAGGAAGTGTGTCACTGGGAGTGGGCTTTGAGGTTTCAGATGCTCAGGCCAGCCCCAGTGTCACATTCTCTTCCCTCTGACTTTGGAACTCTCAGCTACCTCTCCAGCATGTCTGCCTGAATGCCACCATGCTTCCCACCAAGATGATAATGGACTGAACCTCTGAACTGTAAGCCAGCCCCAGTTAAATGTTTCCCCTTATTAGAGTTGCCATGGGCTGGGCAGTGGTGGCGGGAGACAGAGGCAGGGGGATCTCTGTGAGACCAGAGCCCAGCCTGGTCTACAAAGCCACACAGAGAAAACCTGTCTCATAAAACAAACAAAGAGTTGCCATGGGCTGAGCAGTGGTGGCACATGCCTTTAATCCCAGCACTTGGGACACAGAGGCAAATCTGTGAGTTCCAGGCCAGCCAAGGCTGTTATCCAGAGAAACCCTTTCTAGAAAAACAAAAACAATCAAAAGTTTCCATGGCCATGGTATCTCTTCACAGCAATAGAAACCCTAAGTAAGACAGCCCCATTTATCACTCTGTCATTTTTTAATTGCTTCAGTGGATTTCACAGATGAAATGGCCTACTTTGTCTCTCAAGTCTGCCTTAAAGAACAGGCTGGGATCCAGGCAGTGGTGGTATACACTCCTTTAATCCTAGCACTCTAGAGGCAGGTGGATCTCTGAGTTTGAGGCTAGCCTGGTCTACGGAACAAGTTCCAGGACTGCCAGGACTATACAGAGAAAAAAGAGAGAGAGATTAGGTAGGTAGGTAGAAGATACATACATAGACAGACAGACAGACAGACAGACAGATGGGGGGAAAGGAAGGGGGAAGAGAGAACAGATTGGAAAAGATTCGCCAGCCTGCTCAGTGTATGATGTTCCTGCAAGCTTGAGGATGGTCTCCAAAATATTACTCAGTGGGGCTCCAGCACTAGCCCCTGGAACAGTCATTCAGGAGGCTAGCAACTGGACACCATCTCCTCTGTCCCTTCTCTGGGTTCCTTCTTCTTTTTTCTCTCTACTGTTTAAGTTTCCTGCCCCCAGTTCAACCCACCATAGTATTGGGCTTAAACCCAGAGTCTTGTACATACTGTAGTGTAGGCAAGCACTCTACACCCCAGCCCCATTTTCTGATATATATATATATATATATTTATATTTGGTGGTGCAGCTCTCAAGAGCATAGCCTATACATGGAGCCTCTTATGCTTAGCCTGGACTCTGTAACTCTGGTTCCTCTGTTACCCATGCTGGCCTTGGGTCTGTAAAGCATCCATATCCTCTTGTCCACGCCACTTCTCCCTACCCATGTGTAGAACACCAGTATAGCCAGCTGCAGTGGATGGGACCAGCCATCGGGAGCCCTCCCACCCTCCTCCCCCACCAACTACAGATCTGTGGCATTGTCCCCATCATGTGTCACAGAACAGGCAGACAGGGCTGATTTCAGCCAAGACAGACAGATTAATGTTTCTCCAAGGAAGTGTGTGCTAAGTCCTCCACCCTCAAGGCAGAGCCTTTTTGTGCTAAATGTTGTACACAGATAATAATCTTACCAAGCTTAGAGGCAGAACCCTGTGAAGAGGGTGAAGGGGCACAGCAGCTTCCCAGGGTCAGGTTTTTTTTTTTTTTTTTTTTTTCTGTTCTTTGTAAGCTTTAAAAAATCAGAACTAGACAAAACAAGGTTTGGGCACCCCACCCATATCTGCCCAAACATGAAAACTTTGGCCCAGCTAGGAACTGGGCCTCACCCAGCCTCTCACACATGTTTCCCTTTAGCCCCAGCCCGCTGGCCCTGTGTCAGCAGCAGTGTGGCGTGGCCTGGCCTGAGGCTGACTTCCCATACCCGCTTGAAAGTCCAGGGCATTCAGAATAGATTTCCAAGATGAGAGCAAGGGTGGTCCCACCCTTAGTTAAAAACCAAACACAAACAGCTTTTGACCCTGCCATCTGTTCAAGTACTTGGCTCTGCCCTGTGTCTCAGGGCCTGTGTTGGGTGGACCTTGGGAGGACAGCAACACTACCCAGCCTGGTCTCAGGTTTCATGGGGCTCATAATACTTGAAGATGGAGAGGCAACATGAGTCCCATGTTCCAAATCTGGAGAGACACCTGGCAATTGTGTCTTCTGGACACACACTCCTCTTCCATAAAATAATCACCATCTGTCCATGTGGGATCATGACAAAGGGCACACAGGAGGTGCCTGTGGGAGATAGCCAGTAACCTGCAAGGTTAAGGGAATGAAATGAGGGCAGTGCTGAGGAACAAGATGGCTTCCCTGCTCTCCTTTATTGCAGAAAAACAGGCATGCTGAGCTCAGGCCCGCGCTTACCTGATTACTGCTCCAGACTCCCTGATTCCAGCCTGTCTAAACTCAAACTCTTTCCCCACACATTTTGACAGGTGTGAACCCAGCAGTGTTTGGGGATCCTGCAGGCTGAAAACCATCACACTGGCATCAAAGGTGTTGCTGGGACCTGATCCATAGTCCACATTCTGAGTCTACAAAGGCCTTCATGAAAAGACCAGCTGGGGAAAAAGTGCTTCCTGCAGCAGGCCTCTCTTTTTCCAGGATTTTAGGCCATGCCTCCCTCTATGCTCCAGAGCACATTCCTTGTCTCTGATCACACTCTGTTCTTTGGGAACGTTGTCTAGTGACCCAAACAAGTTTCTACTGAGTACCCTTCTCCCTTCAAAACAAACCACCAAGCTCTGGTTCCTTCACTGTTGTCCTAACATACAGACTGATTTACCCACAAACTGGACCTGGGCTTTCTTCTTTCAGCTATTTTCCTATGGAGCCAGAGGTAGATGACAGGTGTGTGTGTGTGTGTGTGTGTGTGTGTGTGTGTGTGTGTGTGTGTGTGTGTGTAAAAACAGGGAGGTGGCATAGGAATCTGGGTGATTTGTTCCATGCTCATGCCTAACCTGAATGTTCACTTTTATTACCCGTGGGCAAATACAAAGCACTAATTATCATTTGCACACCCCAAAATGATCTAGCAAAAGCAGTCCTTGGAGCTGAAGGTTTGTGTACCTTATCACACTCGAGGTTCATGTCTGTATTACCACTGTCAATCATTCCTTGTGGGTACAAGCTCGGCACAGGGCAGAGGATGAACCCTGACTCTGCCTGGTTGGGGACACCGTGTCATGGCATCTGTAGCAGCATGCACTGGGAAATATAACAGCTCAGCATGTAACTATGACATATCACATTACAAATATGACAACTATGCTATTAGCAGGTAAGCAGCTTCACTGGATACCCTGCTTCTCTACATGGATGAACCTGGTCACATGAGGGGAGGTGCCCATGCCCAGGCTCTGGAGGTATGATGCATGAAAGCTGAAGCTCACACTATGTTCTTTCCATTAGGTGATAAATTCCTAACACCTCACCCCATTTGACTGACTCAACGAAGAATGCAAATACCACTGGCTGAGATGTTCTCCATGAATCAGCTACCTCCCAAGGGCCCTATGAGACTGATTTAGGAGCTTTGGTTCTCCTGGAAGAGAAAAAAAAAACCCTCCTCTATCCATGAAACCTTAATCCCACCATGTTTCACTGTGAGTAGAATATCTTCCTTACTATCCCCAGAGAATAAAAGCTGGCTGCTAAGTCAAATGACACCATTCCTTAAACAGCCATTATAATGCTGATAAACATGGTCATCTTACAAAACCTCAGGGAGGGGTTATAAAACAAAGGAATTTCATGCCCCAAACCCAGCCCTAAGCAGGGAGACAGGGGATCCAAAGGCATCGCAGGGCAACATAAGACCGACTCAAAATAAAAACAAGAAAAAAAAAATCTAAGAATGGTAAGAAAGGCTGGCTAAGGACCCCAGTGGCCACTAAGTCCCTGGCCCCAAGGGAGGGTCTCCTGGATTTTGTGGCTGGCAGGATTTGGCAGGCACACAGGCTGGAGTCCTGAGATCTCCTCTGTGGACATGACTTCCTTATTCCTGACCTGCAGGAAAATTGAACTGCTTAGCCCGGCATTGGTGGCACACGCTTTTAATCCCAGCACTCGGGAGGCAGAGGCAGGTGGATCTCTGTGAGTTGGAGACCAGCCTGTTCTACAAGAGCTAGTTCCAGGACAGCCTCCACAGCCACAGAGAAACCCTGTCTCGAAAAACCAAAAGAAAAGAAAAAAGAAAAAAGAAAAACCAAAAAATGAACTGCTTTGTGATTCCTTCCTTCCTTCCTTCCCTTCCTTTCTCTCTGCCTGCCTGTCTGTCTGTCTCTTTCTTTCTTGAGACAGGGTCTCACCATGTATCCGTGGCTGGGCTGGAACTCATAGAAATCTATCTAGCTCTACCTCCCAGGTGCTAGGGTTGAAAGTGTGTGCCACACCTAAACTTGTGATTCTTACTGTGAAAGCTTTATGAAGAAAAAAAAAATTATTCACAAAATACTCACCACAAGTCATTTCCTTAATTCACTTTCTGCAAGGAATCTGTTTTGGAGACTGGATCTTGTTAAGTAGCCTCAAGTTTGAAACCCTCCCCAGTGCCAGTGTTACTAGTGTGTGCCACCGTGCCTAGCTTCCACAGGGTCTTTAGTTCAGGGTTGGCATCATCCTGGAAGCAGGTAGCTCCCTGGAGGACAGCAATCCTTTTCAACTCCATTCTCCACAGCAGACTGCTAAATGGGATGGAGTCATGGTATGAAGCTGGAGATGCTAGTGTACCAAGCCAGACCACAAAATAGACTTTATTTTTACATGTACAAATGTTGACTTAAAAATTTTAACAATTAAGAAAAATATATACAAACCAGTCTCAATGGAAAAGTGAAATAACCAGTGTCCACCACAGGAGTGACGACAAATCATCCCAGGAACCCAACCTTCGGCCTCTTGGGCCCCAGGCTTTCTTCCTTGTGCAGAACGCTCTGCAAGGACATGTGTAGCACTTTGCCCACTCGCTTGCTGCTCTGCAGGGTGACAGGGACAGGGCAGAGCAACATTAGTTGAGGATGTGTTACATTTCTTCACTGATGCAAAGATGTGCTTTATTCTTTTTTTTTTTTTTTTTTGGTTTTTCAAGACAGGGTTTCTCTGTGTAGCTTTGGAGCCTATCCTGGCACTCGCTCTGGAGACCAGGCTGGTCTCGAACTCACAGAGATCACCCGCCTCTGCCTCCCGAGTGCTGGGATTAAAGGCGTGTGCCACCTACGCCCGGCAATGCTGCATTCTTTTATGTTGCATTTATTTAACTCTGTAAAGTGGTGTTGCTTTGCCTGCCTAAAACACCTGATTGGTCTAATAGAGAGCTGAAGGGCCAATAGTTAGGCAGGAGAGAGAAATGGGTGGGGCTGGCAGGCAGAGAGAATAAATGAGAGAGAGAAGATTGAGAAAAAAGAAGAGGAGAGAAAACATCAGTAGCCAGGCACCCAGCTACACAGCAAGCCATGGAGTAAGAAGAAAGGTATATAGAAGAGAGAAAGATAAAAGCCCAGAGGCAAAAGGTAGATGGGAAAATTTAAGAAAAGTTGGCTGGAAACAAGCCACACTAAGGTGGGGCATTTATAAATAATAGTAAGACTCCATATATTTATTTGGGACTGGTTGGTAGGCCCCCAAATACCAAAGGAAAACAAACAAACAAACAAAAACAACTACAACAGAGGTCACCTGCTTAGAAGCCCCCACCTGCTTGCCAGCCTGTCAAACGTCCCCCCACACACAATATACAAACACATAGTGTACACTCACACTACACTAGAAAGATGTCCAACTCTAGGAAATAAGTGCTCTGATTATTCATGCAAATGAAGGTGTAGAAAGACGAGGAGAGAGATGGAGAGCAAAGACCACAGTCTGCAGAGATACTCAGAGGTTCTCACTTAACCACTGTGCCCATGTTAGAAAGGAACAGCCACAGCCCTGTGGCTCCTTTGAGACAAGTTTGCAGACCTCACTCCCAAAGTCAGGGAAACCTAGGCTCTAATTTCCCAGCCACCGAAGCCCTGGTCCTAAGCTCATGGCAAATCCAGGCTGACAGCCCTGGCAGCATAGCTACAGCACTCCAAGGAGACCTGCTTATCCCTTATGTGCCTTGAGTTCTTCATCTCAAAAAAAAAACAAAAACGTGAACTGTGGAAGATAACAGATGCTTATCCTTTATATGCCACGAGTTCTTATCTCAAAACGTGAACTGGGGAGGAATACTAAGAATAGTTCCTCCCACAATAAATCTTTGCTATTGTTTAGAACACCCAGATTTCCCATTAAGTTCTCTAGGGAGAGCCCTCTCTAAGGGAAGGTGTGAGCTCCTCTTGTCTAAGGGGGTCTTTTGTGGGTCTCCTACTGCAATCTAACAGCATGTAGAGAAACATGAACCCAGGCTGCTCAAAGAGCAGAGAACAAGAGCTGATGGGCACTGACTACGTATCGGGCGAGGAAACATCAGCTCCCTACCCTGCCCTCCACAGCTTAGGCAGCTGTCCTTCCCACCCTGTGGGAGACACCTGTAGCCTTGAGCTGGAATGCACAGCCTGGGAGATGGGTCTTCACAGCCTACACCTGGGTGTGGAAGCCTGTGCAAGAAAGCTGTGAACTTCAGATGGAGCAGAGTATGGAATGTTTTCCCCACAGGTGGCCTCCTATCAAGAACTGCATCAGCTATGGCAAGTGGGTGCAACTGAAAGCAAGGGCATGCAGGAAATGCCCTGGCATGTCTACACTGTCTCTGCGGGAAAGACAAGGCCCGGAAGGGATATTCTTGGCATTTTTTACATGACCAAAGAGGATAACACATTAACACCAGGTGTATTCCCTGGTTGTACTTGTATTTGCTTAAGCCAACTGTAAACATCATGTTTTGCTTGCTTTTATAACAAAAATGAAAAGTGCTCTGCTTGCACTGCTCTTGAGTTTAGATGCCTGGAGTCCTGCCATGCAGGTCTTTGGAATGTCCTTTGTTCCTCAGAGACTCAGCCTTGCTGGCTAAGGGACCGGGTACACTGCCCATTATGTCCGTTTTCTGTTTGTGGAGGCCACAGGTCAACATCAGGTGTGTCCCCTTACCATTTCTGAGACGGGGTCTCTCACTGAATGTGAAGCTCACCTACTGGTTAGAATAGCTGGCTAATGAGCCCCGAGGATCTACTTGTCTCTGCCTCCCAGTATTAGGATTATAGGCATTTACCACTCTGCTCAGTTATGTGGGTACTGGGGATTTGAACTCAGGTTCTTATCATGTGAAGCAATCACCCTAACCACTGAGCCATCTTTGCATTCATCTGACCCTTTCTAGCGTTCCCCCAAATATTTCCAGGTTGTGAAGAACCTGGGATAGGCCACTCCTTAGTGCTGTTCCCACTGACACTCTTTTTGGATGAAGAATTCAATTCCACAGACTTTGAAGATCCCTCGTGGAAGGCCTCACCCTCCCTGGGGAGCAGAAAGGGTATGGGATAGGGTGTTAGGGGCAGGCAGGGGAAGAAGGGAGGGAGAGGGAACCAGGATTGACATGTAAAACAAGCTTGTTTATTTCTAATTTAAATAAAAAATGGAAGAAAAAAATAATTCAATTCCTCATCCTGTGATAGAGTTAGGTGACTCTTTACATGGTCAAAGTCAGTATTCTCAGACCAAAGTGCAGCCACTGGGGATTAGAGGAGGAGAGACTTGCTGAAGATAAACACCGTCACTGGCAGGGCCTGACCCCAGCCCCAAAGCTCTACCCACTGCTCTCCCAGCCCTAAGCTGGGGTCCTGGATGTGAACGGGGAAGACACATGGATAATGAAGGGGTAGGAGGCAGCATGCTGCCCTAAGCAGGCTTGCCCCAGCACCATGGACTTACCTCCATCATCTCAAAGATGCTCTCAGGATCCAGGCTGCCCTTCCCCACCTTCCTCATGCAGGTCACAACTCCCTTGCTGGTCACTGACACTAGCAAGCTGGCCAAGGAGCAGGCCTCCTCCTGAAGTGTGGCATCCACCACATGCCGGCAGCCAATCTGCAAGATCAGGGCTGTTTAACATACATGTGAACAGTAGACCAGAGATCCCAGATCCCCCTGACACAAGCCTACAAAGGCTGTACATGCATGGCTCGTTCCAGATCTTATTTTAAATTCTGCTTGTTTGGAAAATGCTGGAAGGAATGTTCAACATTGTTAATATGGTCCATTGTGTGAATAATATAATAAAAAGACAAAATGTCAACAAGCAGTTTGGGGGCAGAGAGTCCACCAGGACAGAGACCACCAGGCTTTCCCACAGGGAACACAGGCAGGAAATGCATATGTGAGGCCCCACGGCTTCTTGTTCACTCCAACAGTGAATCCAGAAAGCCCAGCTAAGGGACATACAAAATAATGCCACCCTCCAGAGCTCTGTTTAGTCCCAACGCCCTGTGAACATTTCTTTACAATCTCAGTTCTCAAAAAACTTCCAGTGGTATTAAGTGACTGAAATGTGTGATTTTGGTTTTGTTTTGTTTTGAAACAAGGTCTTTGTTGTGCAGCTATGCTGACGAGGTACTTGATATATAGGCTAGGCTGGTCTCAAGCTTGCAGTAGTCCTACTGTCCCCACCTACTGAGTTCTGGAATTATAGACATGAGCCACTGCACCTGGCTCAGCTTCATTTTTATATAACGAGTCTCTTGTGGAATTAGTCACAATCCCAGCCAACACAAGCCTGAGGCTATGCCAGATGTCAGAGTCAGAAAACCTCTGGGCTCCGTGCAAACTATACTTGGCATGTGTCACCTAGGACTGGCCCCAAGCCCTCAGTTCCTGTATGTGGACATCAGGGTCCATAGAGGAATACTGTTTGAGAACCTACCGGTGTTCAGCTACCTTGGACTCTGGAGTACAGGGAGTTAATGGAAAATGAGCAGTGCAATAGAGTGCAGAGCCTGCAGAGGGACCATGACAGCCAGACTGCTAATGAAGCAGCCTTCCCTTGGGACTCGTCTGTACCTAATGGAACCGAATGATGAGATGTGGGTTAAAGCTACATTTGTAGGGTTTGCACAACTACAGCCTCTCAGCTTATGAAGTAATCTCAAGAGCCTAGGGTTGGAAGAGATCCGCCTCCCCACGGAAGGCAAGAATGCTAAGAGACAAGCTCACACCTTGCACAGGGTGACGATGCAGGGCACATTCTCTACACTCAAGCGGATACAGTCGTAAGGATCGTCAGACAGCTCGATGTCCTTTGCCCCCTCTTCATCCTCCAGAACACGAACCCGTGGTATCCTGGGAACAGAGGCATGATTGAAATTTCCATCTCCTGGAAGGAGGAACCATAACCTTTTTTGAGATCAGGAACCGAAATTCTTTTTTGTTTGTTTGTTTTTGTTTTTGTTTTTTCGAGACAGGGGTTCTCTGTGTAGCTTTGGAGGCTGTCCTGGAACTAGCTCTGTAGACCAGGCTGGCCTCAAACTCACAGAGATCCACCCACCTCTGCCTCCCGAGTGCTGGGATTAAAGGCGTGCGCCACCAACACCCAGCGAAATTCTTTTTTTATAAGCAGGAATTTCGTTAACTCCACCTTGTTTACATCCTCGCTACCTGTCAAAAGTTGAGGCTAGAGCTTCTGTGTCAGGGACTCAGAGTGCTAAGTGTGACATCCTCAGAGTGCTCATTGTGACATCCTCAGAGTGCTCTAAGTGTGACATCCTCAGAGTGCTCTAAGTGTGACATTCTCAGAGTGCTCTAAGTGTGACATCCTCAGAGTGCTAAGCGTGACATCCTCAGAGTGCTCAGTGTGACATCCTCAGAGTGCTCATTGTGACATCCTCAGAGTGCTCATTGTGACATCCTCAGAGTGCTCAGTGTGACATCCTCAGAGTGCTCATTGTGACATCCTCAGAGTGCTCAGTGTGACATCCTCAGAGTGCTCTAAGTGTGACATCCTCAGAGTGCTCTAAGTGTGACATCCTCAGAGTGCTCAGTGTGACATCCTCAGAGTGCTCATTGTGACATCCTCAGAGTGCTCATTGTAACATCCTCAGAGTGCTCATTGTGACATCCTCAGAGTGCTCAGTGTGACATCCTCAGAGTGCTCATTGTGACATCCTCAGAGTGCTCAGTGTGACATCCTCAGAGTGCTCTAAGTGTGACATCCTCAGAGTGCTCTAAGTGTGACATCCTCAGAGTGCTCATTGTGACATCCTCAGAGTGCTCATTGTGACATCCTCAGAGTGCTCATTGTGACATCCTCAGAGTGCTAAGTGTGACATCCTCAGAGTGCTCATTGTGACATCCTCAGAGTGCTTATTGTGACATCCTTAGTGTGCTCAGTGTGACATCCTCAGAGTGCTAAGTGTGACATCCTCAGAGTGCTCATTGTGACATCCTCAGAGTGCTCTAAGTGTGACATCCTCAGAGTGCTCTAAGTGTGACATCCTCAGAGTGCTCTAAGTGTGACATCCTCAGAGTGCTCATTGTGACATCCTCAGAGTGCTCATTGTGACATCCTCAGAGTGCTCATTGTGACATCCTCAGAGTGCTAAGTGTGACATCCTCAGAGTGCTCATTGTGACATCCTCAGAGTGCTCTAAGTGTGACATCCTCAGAGTGCTCTAAGTGTGACATCCTCAGAGTGCTCTAAGTGTGACATCCTCAGAGTGCTCATTGTGACATCCTCAGAGTGCTCATTGTGACATCCTCAGAGTGCTCATTGTGACATCCTCAGAGTGCTCAGTGTGACATCCTCAGAGTGCTCAGTGTGACATCCTCAGAGTGCTCATTGTGACATCTTCAGAGTGCTTATTGTGACATCCTTAGTGTGCTCAGTGTGACATCCTCAGAGTGCTAAGTGTGACATCCTCAGAGTGCTCAGTGTGACATCCTCAGAGTACTAAGTGTGACATCCTCCTTGAAGTGGGCAGTAAGCAGTGTGAAACAGGACTGATATGCCAAAATAGACGTCTGTATATTTACACACACACACACACACACACACACACACACACACACACACACACGGGGGGGGGGGGAGTAAGAGGAAGGTGGCTGAGAGAGAGAGAGAGAGAGAGAGAGAGAGAGAGAGAGAGAGAGAGAGAGAGAGAGAAAGAGAGAGAACTTTTAATTTCTTAATTCTTTGGGCCCAACATAGGCAGAGGATTGGGGAAGACAGAGTGGCATCAACTCTTCTGGAGGACTTCAATGTACAAAGTTCTTTCTATCTTCTATCCAAGGGCATCATGGGGTCACTGTTCCTTGCTGCCTGAGAGTGAGACTGATAGCTGTTCGTGATCTGGGTAGCTAGGTTTCACAAGCTGACATCCATTTTCTCAGGACTCCCTCACAGCAAAACAGCTTCCCCAACTCCCTGGCACCCATGCGAACCAGCTAGCCAAGAAGACTCATCTCAGAGGCTAAGCCACTTCTGATGACAACCTTCTTTCCCATTTCCACAAAGCCTGGCTGCTGGTGGTGGTGTGCTCTAGCATGCAAACTCTCATCCTGGTGGAGTGTCTGGACCACCTCTCATAAGGTCTAACACACACACACACACACACACACACACACACACACACACACACACAGCTGGTGGTGGTATACTCTAGCATGCAAACTCTCTTCCTGGTGGAGTGTCTGGACCACCTCTCATAAGGTCTAACACACACACACACACACACACACACACACACACACACACACACACACACACACACACAGATCTGGTGGTGGTGTGCTCTAGCATGCAAACTCTCTTCCTGGTGGAGTGTCTGGACCTCTCAGAGGGTCTAACAGAGTCCAGTGGCACAGGGCACAATCGAGTAGAGGGCACTACAGCTCCTAGTCTCACGAATAATTTATCTTGCAAAAAAAAGTTTAACTTAGTTTTTATTTGTTCTGTAGTCAACATAACAGAAAGGGTCTAAAATCTCTGTGTGTTACACTGACCATAATATGAGCACTGAAAACTAAAGATAGTGACCATTAGAAATGTTCCCAGACATACCAAACACAACAGTCAAAATCAAAGCAGAAGAGCTATCTAACAGGATGTGAAAGTTTCATTTTGTGAGTAGTTTTCCTTGTTCACAAGCCTCTAAAAATGCTGCTGTGTGTATTATAATGTCTGATGTTATGAGACTCAGGTTGTTCAACTTTCACCATAAAATATGAGGGTTGTTCCAGAATAAACATATTTGCTCACTTATTCAAAGTTTTCTTTTGTGCATGTGCACGTGCATGTTTACACATGTGTAGAGGTCAGAGGACCTCAGGTTCAGGTATCCTGCTTCATCTCTGCCTTATTTTTCTGACAGGGTCTCTCATTGGAACCTTAAGCTACTTGACTCAGCTAGACAGGCTAGCCAAGAGTCCCAGCACAGGATTAGAAGCCCGTGCCCTGACTCCTCCTACCCCCAAAGCCTGGCTTTTTAAAGTGAGTTCTGGGAACTGAACCAAGGTTCTCAAGCTCTTTACCAACTCAGCTGCCATAACAACCAATCACAAGTCTTTAGCCAGGGTACCTCAGGAAATGAACACACACACACCCACACAGTTACTCAACTGCTAGACTCTCTTCACAGATACAGTCAAAGAAATGTCAACACAAATCTTAGCTCCCTGTGGGTTCACAGCCTATCTATGAAAGGAAACCACAGTGGGGGAACCACTGTTCTTAGCCAAAACCAGGTTGCTTCCCTCCTAGAACATTTATACACACAACCAAGGAATGTGTGAGCACCTACTGTGTGCTAGGTACTACTATGGGTAGAAATGGGGCACGAGAAACTGAAAGGCAATTTTCAGAGTCCATCCAGTAATAGATAGACAATCTGAAGCTAGGGTGTACTTTTTTTGCATCTCTGGTTTCCTAATACTGTTTACACTGCACACGTTTACCAATGAAAACAATTAAAAACACACACACACAAAAATGTACGTATGTATCTTACTTAGTTTACAAAAATCTCTTACCTGGAGCTTAACATTAGATATCATCCCTTTCAACACTAAAACCATGTTAGTATAGTTTCCTCGTCAGTGTTCCACGGTAAGTTCCACACAGGCCCATAGGACTGGTCTTTAGCGAGGCTCACCTTGTGTTGAAGAGAGCAGCCTTCACAGCAATGGAAATAGCATCAAACAAATTCCCACCACATTCCAGCAGCTAAGAGACAAGCACAGAGAGGAAAGAAAAAGTCAGCACTACTTATCACTAAGCATTAACCCAGCTAAGAATCGGATTCCTAAGCCACACTGATACATATTTAAAAAATAAAGACATGAAACCAGGTGTGGTGGTTCTCATCTATAATCCTAGGACCCAGGAGGCAGAGGCAGGTGAATCTCTGTGAGTTTGAGGCCAGCATGGTTTACATAGTGAGTTCCAGGACAGCCAGGACTACATAGTGAGACTCTGTCTCAAAAAAAAAAAAAAAAAAAAAAAAACAACAACAACAACAAAACCCAAACAAATAAATTAGTTAAAATAAAGATAAGAAGGTAGGCTGCCCTCCTTGGCTAGCCAAACCATAAGGAGAGTGACATGCTCCCTAACTACAGTGCTGCTATTTCATAGCTGCAGTTACATTGGCACACATGCAAGGTCTCTGCTGCCCAGTTCAAGTGACAAGGTTCTCACAAGCAGAAGGGTCAGAACCTAAGCTGCCCCAGAAGGCTCCCAACTGTGCTGCAAGCCTTACTTTAGCCCTTGCTGTCAGATGGCTGACAAAGACTATTGAATGTACGGAGTCAGGGACACTGCCAGGATGTGATTAACAAGACACATACCCAGTGCTCAGATTGTACCACTACACACTGGACATGAATTATAAAAGCCCAGGTCTACCACTGGTAGAATCTCGCAGGTGAGGTCGGAGCATAGCTCATGTGGAGGCAGCAAATCTACCCTCCCAAGAAGCCTCTGTCCGAGGTTCTGGAAAAAAAAAAGCCGACAACCAGACTCCTCAAGGAGATGGAGAAGTCATGAATCTCTCCTGGTTTTGATGGACATGACATTTTATGTACTTTTGCATTCCCCATCCTTCCTGAGAAAGACCCTTAATAACATCTAACTGTACAGAAATGCCTATTGCTGGCCACATTCTTAAGACCAAAATGAAGATATGATTCTGGAATTAAAAATTGGATCCTTTTCTCAGGTTTTTGAGCCAAACACTCAGCACACACTCCCAAGGGTCAGCTCCTGCATTTAAGCCCTGTGTGAGTTCTAAGAGGCTACACTGAAGGTGAACCCACAGTTCTTCCTGACAACACAACACAGCAGCCTCCAATCCCCAAGAAGCCTTGTTATCACTATTTCCTGACATTCTCATTCATGTTTATTTATATGGAATCTAAAAATACTGAGCAGCAGTGATTTCAGGAGATTATCTATGTCCTAATCAGAAACAAGGAACAAGGTACCCAATCCTATTACATGTGCCAACCTCACTTGGAAAAACCTCCTTTCTAGCTGAGGCCTAGAGCCTGGCTCACTCCTCTGAGAGGCCAAGTGCAGGCCCTACCTCACACTGGTTGAGTTCTTTTTTCCCTTCCCTTTTCTTTTTCCTTTTCCTTTTTTGGTTTTTCAAAACAGGGTTTCTTTTTGAAACAGTCCTAGCTGTCCTGAAAGTCACTCTGTAGGCCTCGAACTCACTCACCAGTGCTGAGATTAAAGACACTGGTCGCCACCGCCCAGTGAGTTCTTCTGTACACTATCAGAGAGGACAGTCTAGCCCCTGTTCTTCAGTCTCTAGTGTCTACTCACAGAAGGTTTGGAAGGCTAACCTGAAAATGCATCCAGAGAGCCTATCATACCACACAAAGTACCAACTTGCTAAACTCTTAACTGTCTGGTACCATCCAGTGCCCTTGTTTTTAATTCCCTTATAACTCCTAAGGGTAATTTCAGGCACAACTCTGCTATGCCTACAATTTTGTTATAGAATGGTGTTACATCTTAACTATTAATGTTTTGTATTTATCTTGTAAATGAAAGATTATTACAGGAGGCCATCTCTTTTCAAATAATCTAACGGTAGAGACTGAAGAGGAAAGAAGCCAACAAGTGTTCGATGCAAGGTGACTCACCAGCACATCCACACAGAGAACCCAGCAGTGCTCCCGAGGACTGATGCAGAGGGAGCTCAAGTCTACGCTGCTCTTGTTGTTAAATATCCGATACAGGGTGTTAGCGATCTCTGTGCCAAGGTCATCACCTCCTCGCCCTTCAAATTCTGGGGTGGCATTGGCTGAACTATATAAGACAGCAACAGAAAAGCTGTGTAAATCTCTACAAATACAAGGAACTTGTTCTCCGTGGAATGTTGGAGAGCCAGCACAAAGAATGTCACCAAGGGCCAAAAGGCAGAGGGCTGTCCTAGCCTGTGAAAGGCACAAGGGAAAAAAAGTGAAGTCACTGAAAGGAGGAAAGGGTAGTATTAGCTACCTCAGGGGCAAATAGGTATATATGCAGTGACCCAGCCTGGTACTGTGCCCTGCACCTGTCGGTGAGTGTGACAGGTCTTCAAACAGAGTCCTTCTTCAGTCAAGGAGGAAGAGATTGGTGGTAACGTGAACCTCAGCTGGTATAATGAACTCTTATCTTCAGAGTAAGATAACACTCATCTCTGGCTGGCCTGTAAAGCTAGGAAGCCTCACAACTGTGACACATGCTTTAGAGAGGTCTCTCACTCTCCATACCAGCCCTGGCTTTCGGTGCAGTGTCAGACCCTTGTGGAACGACTTAGAAGATATCTATGATAGTAGGACACACCAGAAACTGAGGAGGAAAATGAATGAAAGCATTGAGAATACTGTTGGCCTGTTTTGTATTTGATGCCATTTGGTATTTATTTTTCAGGAGAGAAAAAAAATTCCTTTTGGACTCTTGATACTTATCCCCTATTACCTCAACAAAGAGTTAACAAGAGTTCACGTGTGCCACTCTGACGTGACTAAAGGCGTTACAGGACTTTTTGAGAGTTTTGCACCCACACAAACCAGCCAATTAAGTCTGTGAGGTCAGTAAACATTACTCACCTGGCAGGAGGAAAGGTAAGGAGCCAGCTGCTTCAGCTCAGACTTGACAGAGTCATCCACAGACTGACAAGCCGGCAGGGATCAGTCTGTGCCAGCATGGGAAGCTGGAAACTGGGGAAGCTGGAAGGGGGTGTTGGTGGGGTGGGAATATATCTCTTATTCCTGGAGGGTCAAGAAGCTGCACACCCCAGGAAAGTAGCTATCAAAGCAGCAAGAGGAGAGAGGGGCTCTGGGAAAGCAAAGTCAGCGTGGTGGCCCACAGCAGGGCCCACACCATCTATTTAACAGTGAAAGGCATCTTACTTGGTGACACAGTCTAAGAGCGAATCACAGAACAGCATTTGTTGTATAACTTCCATTCTCTGATTACCTGCTCATCCCTTATACTATCAGCAAGCAGAACCCACATTTAAAAACACGAGAAGTGTGGTGATTTCCAAAACTCCTTGCCAGCCTCAGCTACAGCACAAAGCAGCTCTGCTGAGGAGAAACAGCCAAGGTCAAGGACTGCACCTTCACACAGTCAGCAGCACACAGCCTGTTTCTGACTTGAACACCAGGCAGCCTCAGGACACATCACACAGGTCTCTATGTGCACAAACCAATCAGAGATGCTTGTCCTCACCTTTTACGTGCACTGAACACAGCAGGCACAACTTCAGCTTCCTAGTCCCAGGGTAAATAAAGCATTAATCTACAGCCCTGGAAGCTGTTCACAGCTTCTCCAGTTCAACTGTCTATACCCATCTGCCCACAAAGCCAGGACCCATTGTTTTAGGACTAAGCTAATTTAAAGCAAATTTTTACCCACTTAAAACAGCTATTTATTTTCAAACACATCATTCTTTTAGCATAGCTCACAATCAGTCAGAAAGGAAGATTAGAGGCTTCTGCAACCATGGCCTAGGACTATCTGCACGGCCCCTAGATGTAGGGTGACACGGTGGAGGCCAGAGAGATGGGAGGTAAGTGTTCAGCACTGGGCAGCATAGAAAAGCTAGAAAGGGGCTGGAGAGATGACTCAATGGTTAACACTGGCTGCTCTTCCAGAAGACCTGGGTTTAGCTACGCATGGTGGCTCACAGCTTAATCCCAGCACTCAGGAGGCAGAGGTAAGCAAATCTCTGAATTCGAGACTAAACTGGTCTACAAAGTGAGAACTTCAGGACAGACAAGACTACACAGAGAAACTCTGTCTCAGAAAACAAATGAACAAACAATAGTAAACAAAACAAAACAGAGGGTTCTTTTCCTAGCACACACGGCTACTTACAACCACCTATAACTCTAGTCTCAGAGGATCTGACAACCTCTTCTAGCTTCCATGGAACAGCCATACCCATAAAATAAAAATAAAGGGTTAGGGTACCTATATTCTGGCAAAGTAACAGGCAGAGCAGAGCGATGAAGGTTCTGTCCATCATTGGGGCTCCTAACACAGGAGGGACCCTTTGCAACAGCTGAGCAGAGAGGAAAGAGCCACAGAAACCATCTCCAAGGAATAAAAACCAAACACCTCACAGGTACTAGCCAGGTAATGGCATTCACCCACATAAAGGGCCAAACAACAGTGAACAACACATTCAACAAGGGAGACACTGGCATTTCCCAGGTCTGACTAAAGGCATTTTAATTTCTTTGGTAGTGGAATGTGGTGGTACAAATCTTTAATACTGGCGCTCAAGAAGGCAGAGGTAGGTGACTCTGAATTTACAGTCAGCCTGGTGGACACAGTGGGTTCCAGACCAACCAGGGCTACATAGTAAGTAAGACCTTGCCTTTTCTTTTTTTCTGTCTTTTTGAGACAGGGTTTTCTCTGTGTAGCCCTGGCTGTCCTTGAACTCAGAGGTCTGCCTGCTTCTGCCTCCCATGTGTGGGATCAAAGGTGTGTACCACTATTGCCTGGCAAGACCTTGTCTTAAAAAAAATCCTCTGGAAAAATAAAGCACACACTACATAAAAGAAACTAAACCTTACAGGTGGTCTCAATTTTACAAGTGTTCACTATGTGTTATACACCACTCCAGTACTTCAGATGTACCTGGCCATTTTATTCTCACAGAAATTCTAGGCATTACCAACAATCTTATCTTTATTTTACTGTGGTACTGGGAAATAAAACTGGGGCTTCACAAATGCCAGGAAAGCTCTTTACCATTGAGCTGCACCCTTAACCCTTGACACAATCTAGATAATGAGAAGAGTCAGACAGGTTGCATAACTTGCTGGAGGTCACATGAGCAGTGCCTAAAGAGCTAAGGGCCTAACTCAGGCAGGCACTTTAGACCTTCATGTGTCAAGTAGTTAGTTAAGCTTGCAGTATGATCTCAGATTAGCTTTGTCTTGGGCTTGTATTTTGCCTCTGATATTGAATGGGTGTTCTAGTCATGGGACCTATTATTAGACCACAGATGTGGTCAAAGAAAGCAGGTCTAATGAAAACCTCTGGGGAAGGGGGAGACAGACAGAGAGGGAGAGAGAGAGAGAGAGATAGAGAGAGAGAGAGAGAGAGAGAGAGAGAGAGAGAGAGAGAGAGAGAGAGAGAGAATGCAAAGGTTGGTGGTATTTCCAGGCCCCTGCTTACATGCACCATAACGGGAGGTCATGAAACCAAATGCTATTAATTACCAAACCAACTCAGACCCACCAGAAAGCATGCTCCAGTCTCTCTGCACCCTCCTGATTTATCCCCTCTCTACATTGCTTCTGCTGCCTGGTACATCTCTTGCTTAACTGGATAAAGCTATGTCTACTTGTAGTGGGACTCCAGACTTTGAGCCCACTGTTGCTCCCCTTGTAACTAAAAATATAGCTGAAAAATCTATGCAGACTGGGGATAGGACAGGTCACTGTAGAAAATGGCTGACCTTGGCGGACTCCTGTGTGTTCAGACACTTGTTCCTGAGACTGCAGTACCTTCCACACATATGGGACGGCAAGAACAGAAGCACATTCTCAACCTTACTTTGTAATCTCTGATGTCTCTGCCAATTATGTCGTCAGCCTTAGAGACCGAGTACAACCAACCTGCAATGGCATTCTAAGCCACCTCTCTGCTTTGTCACCACCCCCAGCCCATCAGCCAAGAATGGTGTTCTCCTGACAGGCAAAGAACAGTTCTACCCACCAGGTTTCAAAGGCTGGCTCTGTGATAGGGAAAAATACACATGATCATACTCAAAATCAGTTAAGATCCCAAAGGGAACTAACAGATACTTGGTGTACTGAAACCCAGGAGTGACAAACATTCTCCTGGATTCCCCAAGTAAAACCCAAGCCTTTCCGAGTTCCAAAAGCTCTGATACAAAGTCAGAAACTTAACAGTTATTCCATGAGCTGCCACCTAGTGGCAGCTAGAGTGACTGGCATGCAGCCTATTGAATTCTTTCTTCCTGGCTGTAGATGGAAAACAACTTAAGTTTAAAAGTTCTCATTTAAAGCGGACTTCTCTCAGTTACTACAAACAAGGCAAAGACCCATGAGAAAGTTGGAGGTCTATCTTGCTTCCCTATTAGTGTAAGTGCAGCCTGGCATTGCTGGAGTTGGGTTGGGTCAGAGTAGTGGCAGACTGAGACATATCAAGGTGTGAGATGTTTCACCTTTCCAAGAAACAGGCCAAATTGAGGCAGTGAGGAGCATTGTCTACCCGGGTCCATACTAACATCCTGAGGAGACAAACCTGAAGAGAATGAGTTACCAGAAAAGCAGTTAGTTTTGAGTGACCAGTACAACTAAGAACTTAAATAATAAAAAACTGGAAGTTGCTGATAAGGAATTAAATCACACTGGGCTCAAGAGTGACAGGAGGGGGCTCCATGCCAGCACCAATTACAATGCTTTCCTCCCCACTGGGGAACAACTGTTACAGCCTGCAGATGGGAGCTCTTGGGCGTGTGGCTTGCATACTGCTGGGCTTATATCCCACAGGCACCCGAGGGCCACTTCTGTTTTGTAGGCAGCAAGAAAGGGATTGGCCTTCTCAAGTCTCACGTGAGGTTCAAGAACAGATGGCAGCCTACAGGGCCTGGCAGTCATCTTCTACATCAAAGATTTTGAGACTCTTAGGGACAAGGAAGGGACTGACTTGTGTTATGGACCCTTCTCTGCTTCTGTCTCCTCTGGGGATTTTGAGTGACCAGGGAAGGAACCTAGCGCCTCCCATGGGCTAGGCAAGAGTTCCACTACTTACTGACCTATACACCTCAGCTCCTCACTGTGGACTCTAGGCAGGCACTCTACCACTGAGCCACAGCCCCAGCCCTCTTTTTTATTTTATTTATAGTAAAGCAGAGTTGGAAGTTTTATTAAAGATATTTCAATATAGGCTTAATCATGGGGACTAAGACCGAAAGACTAAGAAGAAAAGCAGGGTACACCTAAGAGCACAGGTTGGCTCTGCCTCCAGGGCCAACTCCGCCTTGTAAAGAAGCTAGGATTCACTGCCTTGAGACTATTCATCCTGACAGGCTTCAGACCTCCCTGGAAACAGGAGCTCCTAGTGAGGTCCTCTGAGGCTGAGAAAAGAGGAAAACACATCAGCGTGTAGCATTTTCAGCTAGGCCAGTGAGTGAGGCTGCTTCACACTAAATCCTAAGAGGAAGCAGCTGGAAGAATCTCCACACACAGCTTACAGTGACTCTGGTTCTCTGAATTCTGGCCAGAGGAATTCCACTCTGTGGCAAGCCATGGCAGCTTTGTACACTGTACTTCCCCTGCTAGACAGTGTTTCCTGAGCCCAGCAGAAACTCTGATAAGGGCAGGATGGTCCACACACAAGTATGACTGTGCTAGAGCTGGGTTTCATTCTGAACCTAGGCTGTGTGAACCCATGGTCACCTCAACACTAGGCACCTCTCTGGACCAGGCTTGTATCAGTTTTGCCATAGACTTAGATAAAGATAAAACAGGACCCTGGCAAGAACAGGGCTAGTGACTTGGGGAGAAAATGCAGCCGGTCATACTCATCTTCTAGTCCCTAAGCAAGCCCCATTAACTAACTTTACTGACTAGGATGAACATGAACAAGCCGCCCTCTGGGCTGCTGCTGTGAAGCCCAGGTGTGAGGAGGAACAGAGCCCAGTGAAATCCTTCCTTCCCTGCACCCCAGCACCTGAATGCAGCACCCCTTATAATGTAGCCAGCACATCTTTGATCTGCCCAGGATGAGAAAGGCAGAAAACAGAGAGGAACAGGAAAGCAGTCATAGCTCCTCAGTCTGTAAATAATGGGATTTGCAGATGAGGCCAGAAAGACACTCTGCTTCCTTCAGCAGCAAAGGAGGGGACAGCACTACTCTACACCCAACCTGCAGGATGAGTTGGTTCCAAGATAAGCCAGCTGGAGACTGTTGGAGATGGGGGGTGGTGGAGGAAGAGCTGGAAAGAAAACTGGCAGAACGAGGAGTGAGCATTATTCCTCTCAAGCTAAACTTCTTTCTTAAGATGGCCTCTGCTTTAGGAGCAGAAAGAGCTCACAAGCCTCCGATGTGGAGGAGGTCTTGGGGGGCTACAGGATACACACACACCTAGACCTAGCACACGCTGGAAGGGGATTTTAAGAATGTTCCCTATTCTGGAGATGGGAGGAACTGTGCGAATGTAATAGCTAGCTTTACTCAGAGCATCAGAAAATTTGTATCCTGATGGTTAAGTAAGGTCACCCGAGTAAAGTCTTCATGAGTTCAAGCTGTATACAATCACAAGGACAAGCTGCATGTGGCAAAAATATGTTTCTCCACAGGGTCATATAAACAAATAACCACCAGTTATAATGAATAATCTGAAGAAAACGCACCCCTCTCTGCTACAACGGGGAGGCATGAATGCACATTCCTACAACAATTCTGTGGTTTTGAAGAAACTGAGCTCACAAGACTCTGTTTTCTTGGAGTTTTCTCACAAGCACTCTTACAAGAATTCTTACAGGACTCCATT
The DNA here is from genome assembly GCF_003668045.3 of Cricetulus griseus. Taxonomy (NCBI): domain Eukaryota; kingdom Metazoa; phylum Chordata; class Mammalia; order Rodentia; family Cricetidae; genus Cricetulus; species Cricetulus griseus. Next base: position 230,048,505 of record NC_048597.1, on the reverse strand, counting down.
CTTGGACTGTGTTCTGACAACGGGCCTGTTGCTGTCAACAAAGACAGAAATTGAGATGAGGCCACACAATAAAAAGTCTCAATCTGGCCGGGCATCGGTGGTGCACGCCTTTAATCCCAGCACTCAGGAGACAAAGGCAGGCGGATCTCTGTGAGTTTGAGGCCAGCCTGGTCTCAGGAGCGAGTGCCAGAATAGGCTCCAAAGCTACACAAAGAAACCCTGTCTCGGGGAAGAAAAAAAAAGTCTCAATCCAGAGTTGGCTCTGTGGTTAACAGCACTTGCTGCTGTCTCGGAGGACACAAGTTCAATACCCAGAACTTACAACTGCCTGTAACTTCAGCTCCAGGGCATCTAATGTTCTCTTCTGGTCTCCAATGACACCAGGCACGCATGTGGTGCTCAGATATACACATGTGGGCAAAATACCCATACACATAAAACAAAAAGTGGGAAACTCCCAATTCTAGAAGAGGAAAAGCAATAAGGTTTCTGAATCCCATGAGAGTCAGTGGCTGTCTAGAAGCTGCTCTGATGGGAGACATCCTTCTGTGTATGTTTATCTTCTTGGTTGTTGAATAATGCACTGCTTGGCCAAAAAGGCAGAAAGATAGGTGGGACTTGTAGTGGAGGAGGATTCTGGGAAATGTAGTAAAGTCTTGTGATCCAGGCAGGAAGTGACATAGCAGGCGGACTCAGAAGATAAGCACGGTCAAGCACAAAGTCGGTCTCTTGCTCTTCCTCCTCCTCTCTGTGGAGCTGCCATGTGATCCCAGCAAGAGAAGACGCCTGCCGCTGGCGTCCGATAAGATAAGTCTTTATAAAATGTATAGATTAAAAAATCCTAGTCGGGGCTGGAGAGATGGCTCAGAGGTTAAGAGCACCGGCTGCTCTTCCAGAGGTCCCGAGTTCAATTCTCAGCACCCACATGGTGGCTCACAACCATCTGTTATGAGATCTGGTGCCCTCTTCTGGTGTGCAGATATACACACCAGAACATGGAAGCATGTTGTATACATAATAAATAAATAAAATCTTAAAAAAAAAAAAGAAATCCTAGTCATTGGCCAGCAGCACTGTACCTAATATAAGTCTCTGTGTGTTACTGTGGCCACCCACGTGGCAGGCGGAAGTTGGGCGGCTTGGCGGAAAGACTTATCGTTACACTGCTCTGCTTTCACTATTCCTTATCACTACGTGCTAGCCACCACCCTTTTACATGAAGAGATTCAGGCACACACTGAGGTCACACAGTCTGGCCCAGGGCTGGATACATATACCACAGAGCCCTGGTTTTTCCCAGCACGCTTGCTGCCTGCATTATGACCACTTTCCCAGCTTGCCAGGCTGTTTGGCTGATCCTAGACCCCACTTTCGAAGCAAAACATGTGTTCTCTGCAGAGCAAAGTCTGGAAGAGAAACGGTATTGTAGCCCAAATGATCCATACCCTCCTTGCTTGGCGTTTCTCAAAGCACCTTACCATTTACAATTTCACTGAACTCTCACAACGACCATATGCTGGGCCTCCAAGCTGATGGCCTTTTTCAGACAGAGAAAGAAAAGCTTAGCAGGAGCCAGGTGATTAAAAGAAGGCCAGGTACTCCCACTGCCTGGCTCTTTACCAGTGAGTAAATACAGCTCCCAGACTAATGAATGGCTAAACAAACATGACACACACTCTGAATCTTCATGTTTCAGTCTTTTTACATCGGGAGGCAGAGACTACAGAGATTAGAGCCAGTGCCTCCCACATGCGGGAGGCAGAGACTACAGAGATTAGAGCCAGTGCCTTTTCCTTTAAAAACAACCTGCCCGGTACTCACCAGTCAACAAAGAACTCCAGGTAGCCTTCACTTGGTTTCTCCAGCTTCGGGGTCCCCATTTCTGCTTTCACTCCCACTAAGATGTCCGTGTGACCCTGAAGACAGACACACACGAGTCCTTGATCAGGAACGACCACACCCCTCCTCCAGACAGGTGCAGTGCTGTGGCTTGGGGTATGGTATTCTCAGATGAGGGGTGCTTTGGATCTGGAGAGGTGCATTCTCCCAGTATGGCTCAGGGACTGGGGTCTCCCCAGGATCAACGTGGACCCTCCCAAAGCCAGCAGGGTCTGTGACGGACCTTTAAGGCTCACCTACCTCTCCACCTGGATTTGGACCGTGACCTCAGAACTCACCAGCTTGACTCTGGCGGACCCACTGGTGTTGGACACTACATCGGTCTCTACCTCAATGCACCGGTAGTCCTCACAGCCACGGCCATCTACCCGGAGGTCTTCCTAATGGAACAACAGGTTTCAGTCTGGGCGTGATCCAGACTCACAGTGACTCCCTTTCTTTCCTAGAGAAACACAGTCAATTGCCATTTCTCTCAGTGGGTCATACCAAATTCTGCCTGCCGTATTTGGATGTACAGAATACATGCACAAAAACAAGCAAAAATGGAAAGAAAAAAAAAAAAAAAGACACCCACTCTCCAGATCTACAAGGCTATGCTTTGCTAAAGCTACAGACACAACTGTCTCGACTAGAACCCTGTTCACCCCAAATTCAGTTTACAAGACCTGTTATGTACAACCTGAATACTTGACCTTCTGAAATAGGGTCAACAAACTAATGCAGGTGAGCTTGTTTCTGTGAGTGGGTGGCAACATGGCCACGCCCATTCTCTTAGGCACTCTGGACGCTTTTCTAACATTTGCTGAGGGGAACCTACAAACTCCCACTTGGTCCTTTATAGCAGCAGCTCGTTAACCCCTGCTGCCTAAGACGGCTTCCAGAATGCTATATGCTGTCCCTTCTGCCCATCTATTTATGTTTCCCATTGTTTACTAACAACTGTACAATGCATAGATATCCATTTCAAGTTGCACTCTAATGTTTGTTGCTCAAAGCATGTTGGTACCTTTAGGTTGTCTCTTTCAAACCTCCCATATTTGTTTGTTGTTTTTTTTAATAAATCTTTTTGTATTAATTTATTTTTATTTTATATGCATTGGTGTTTTGCCATGGGTATCCGAATTGGAGTTACAGACAGTTGTGAGCTGCCATATGGGTGCTGGGAATTAAACCTACATCCTCTAGAAGAGAGGTCTAGCCCCAAACCTTCCGTATTTGTGACAACACAAAATGTTCTGGTCATTGATTAGTTTTCCCTGCCCTTTCCCCAAGGAGCCCTGGTTCCTCTTAGTGGCATACAGTACTCAAAAACCAAGATCTGGGTATTAAGTTCGCTGTTTCTAAACCTTCATAGCAAACAGAACTGGAATACACACACACACACACCTTCATTTAGTTCTCTACCTATCAAGAAGCCAGGTGTTCAAATCAACAGCTTATTTCCCATCTAATGTCCACAGTTTATTCCAGAATTTATTTTTCTTATTTGTAACTGTTTTCTCTTAGTCTGACTATCAAACTCTAGAGAAGGAGGTAGGGAGAAACCTGGCTGTCATTATCTAAGCACCCATTTCCATAAATTCTCTCAGTATATACATTGTTTCAACGCTGCTAACCATTCTCTACACAGAAATAAACTTTCCAATGGAGTACAGTTAGATACAATGTTCTCAGTTCTCTTTTGCCCTTCTCTCTGGGTGGTCAGTTTTCATTTGTAAACCAAACTCATTTGCCACTGTTATTATTTCAGTTTGGGTTCGCTGAATCCTAGTTACTCTTGATTACTTATTTCCTTTTCCATGTGTATGGACTGTCTATGACTCTACCGGTCAAATAAGCTCAAAGTCCTCTCCCCTGTGTCTGCCCCATCTTCCTTCCCATGCCCCTCTTCTCACCTCTTTCCCATCCACCCCTGGTCAATGACAGGTCTCTTACTGAGATCTGCTTTATCTTGTATTTTGTCTGTTCAAATGATCAGACAAATATTTTTAACCTTTTCTTTTTAAAATTAGGCATTACTACAAAAAGCACACTTATGTAAGCCTGGAATTTGGGCCCCTCTATTGAAACTACTTTTTGGATAATAATCCCCTTTTCATAGACAAAGGGTGGCATATCATTTTCCATGTTACTTAAAAAAAAAAGATTTACTGTTACTCTTTATGTATGTGTTTTGCCTGTATTGTAAGTATTTGTGCCTCATGCAAGTCTGGTGCCCATGGATGTCAGAAGGCAGCACTGGATGCCGGGAAGTGGAGTTATATATGGTTATAGGCAGCTGTGTGAGTGCTAGGGCCTTAACCTGAGTTCTCTGCACGAGTAGCAAGCCCTCTTAACCCGAGTCATCTTTCTAGTCCTTGACACATTCTCTTTACATTTGTCTTTCTTCAAACTCTTACTGCACATGATAAAATGACCCAGCCATCTCACTGAGATCTTCCCATTTTTCATAAATACCCTTGAAAGCATTTTTAATATGTATTTTTAAAAATTAGATTCATTCATTTTATGAGTCTTTGGCCTGCATTTATGTCTGTCTGTGCACCGTGTGTGTGTGTGCTTGGTGCCAGAGGAGGTCAGAAGAGGGCATCAGATCCCCTGCAACTGGAGTAATGGATAGTTGTGAACCACCACGTGAGTACTGGGAATAGAACTCTACAAGAGAAACAGGTGATCTTAATCACTCCAGACATCTCTCTAGCCCATTTTTTTGTTTGTTTTTTGAGACAGAGTTTCTCTGTGTAACAGTAGTACTAGTTGTCCTGGAAATCAATCTTCAGACCACGCTGGCCTCAAACTCAGAGATGCCTGCCTCTGCTTCCCCAGTGTTGGGATTAAAAGCGTGCACCACCACCATCTGGCTTTTTTTTTTTTTTTTTTAAGAAAAATAAAAGACAAACTAGACATAGAGCAAAGGATTACCAGCCTACAATCCACACTGCCAGAAAAGCTAGGAAACAAGGAGAACCCTAAGAGAGACACGCATGACCCACCAGAGAAGGGGAAAAGGGACAAGATCTCCTGAGCTAATTGGGAGCATGGGGAGATGGGGGAGGGAGTTAGGAGAAAGAGAAGGGGAGAAGAGGAGGGGAGAGGAGGACATGAGGGAGCAGGAAGGTTGAGTCAGGGGAAGAATAGAGGAGAGCAACAAAAGAGATACCATAATAGAGGGAGCCATTATAGAAATCTATTAAGAGAAATCTGGCACTAGGGAAATGTCTGGAGATCTACAAGGATGACACCAACAATGTAAGCAACAGAGGAGAGGCTACCTTAAATGCCCTTCCCCAATAATGAGATTGATGACTACCTTATATGCCACCCTACAGCCTTCATCCAGCAGCTGATGGAAGCAGAAGCAAACACCCACAACTAATCACTGAGCTCAACTCCTGGAATCCAGTTGCAGAGAGGGAGGAGTGATGAGTGAAGGGGTCAAGACCAGGCTGGAGAAACCCACAGAAACAGCTGACCTAAACAAGGGGAGCTCATGGACCCCAGACTGATAGCTAGGAAACCAGCATAGGACTGACCCAGAACCCCTGATTGTGGGTGTCAATTAGGAGGCCTGGGCAATCTATGGGGCCTTTGGCAGTGGGTCAGTATTTATCCCTAGTATATGAATGGACTTTGGGAGTCCACTCCACATGGAGGGACACATGGGGGAGGGCCTAGGCCCTGCTCCAAATGATAGGACAGACTTTGAAGATTCCCTCATGGAAGGCCTCACCCTCCCTGGGGAGCAGAAAGGGGATAGGGAAGGGGGTTGATGGGGAACAGGGAAGGAGGGGAAGGAGAGGGAACTGGGATTGACATGTAAAACAAGCTTGTTTCTAATTTAAATTAAAAAAAAGAAAGAAAAATAGTAAAAAGTGACTGGAGAGATAGCCCACTGATTAAGAACACATACTGCTTTTCTAGACCTGAACAGGGTTCAAGATTACCTGTAGCTCTAGCTCCAAGGGATGCAACACTTCTGTTGGCACCTGCACTCACTTGTGCAAATAACCACACATATAACTGAAAGTAAGAGTGAACTTCATCAAGCTCTCAAATAGGTGACGACCAAAAACTTACCTTTATTTTGAGAAGTTAAACAAATAGAACAACAACAACAACAACAAAAAACAAACAAACAAACAAAAAAAACCAAAAAAATTGCTGCATGCTCCCATCAAACGAAACTAGCTAACACTGGCCATCCATAATATTTGCTTCAGCTTGTTAAGCCTCTCAGCAACTTCTGAGAGGGAATAAACACCTAAATCAATGTGGCCTCCATGTGCAGCCACCCTCCCCAAACTCACTCTTTCACTGGAAGAAATCCTCTTGCACCAGGAGACGTGTATTTGAAAAGTAGCAGAATTTAATGTCCAGGAAAATGAACCCTTGGGAGGGAACTCAATAAGCCACTCTTAACTGGCACCTCTCCTAACTTAATGTCTTAAGTCCCCCCAAGTCAGTGAATAGCATTTGAACTCAAAGCCAGAGTTCTTACTCACTACTCTACATACCCTGTGGCTTCTCAAGAGTCTCACCACACTACAGTCAGTACAGACAACCTTCCAAAGGTGAGATGACTAGTTCTAAGAGGTGGCCTTGATTAACATGGGGCTGATTCTGAATGCCGTAGGCCACACAATCCATCACAGGGTTTCAAGTGCTGCTTTTTAAAGTGCCATCCCTGTGATTCGTTTTCTCTTCATGGGTATCGGAAAATGGTCACCTGACCATCCCTTCCCAGCCTATAAGCCCCAGCCTTCTAGGACAGGGCAAGCAGACAAGTAAAACCTACACATTTTCCTTTCATGGATGATATATATTCCAGTCCCTCAAAGGGAAAGCAAACAGAAAACACTCAAGAGAATTAAGAGAAAACAGCTAGTCTATGCATCCCCAAAATGGGAGTAATTAAAAAAAAAAAAAAACTAGGCTGGGCGGTGGTGGTGCACACCTTTAGTCCCAGCACTTGGGAAGCAGAGACAGGTGGATCTCTTCTAGTTCAAGGCCAGCCTGGCCTACAGAGAGTTCCAGGACAGGCTCTAAAGCTACAGAGAAACTGTCTCAAAAAAAACAAAACAAAACTCTAGTTTTCCTTATAAAATGTTGAGGAAAGTGTATGAACCTGCCTGGCTTGGCTCAACACCTGAAGTCATACCATGGTTTTTATTTATCTGCATTCTGAGGAGCAAGGGGATCAATATATCTATTGAATACTTAAGACAGCCACCCAAGACTGAAGGCTCCAGTTTGAAATTAACAGGGAAGGGAACAGTTTTCTGGGCATCATGACAGCATGGACCCTGCCCTTCTCAGCAGAGATTGAAGCCCCTTGGAATGTGGGCTTCTGGATGCTGGGCTAGCTCCTGGTGACCTGCATAGCTATTACCCATGTCGTTATAACAATTCTGCTACTTGGATGTGGTTCAAGGCAATTGGTGTTACTACGTCAACATACTCAGGAAGATTCCAGACTAGAAGTAGCTCTCGAAAGTGACCCCTCCATCTACCTTGCTTTGACATGCCCAGTACCTCAGCATTTCTTAGAGGAGAACAGAGACGTAAGTGTCCTCTTACTAGACAGGACCAGACCCGAGAAATGGCAAGTAAAACTAGATGGCAATTGTCATTTCTCTTTCCAATGCTCCTGAGCAGTTTTGCATCCCATTCAACAGATGTGGCTCAATAAGGTCACAGATGGGGCACAGGCTTTCTGTGCCATGGGTTTGTAAATGGAAAGGGCAAAGGGCTAAACAGGAAATGTGCTGGGGACTAGTTTCAGTTCTGAATGGTCAGACTGAGCAACTGATGGCTGACTTCTCAATTTTATCAATGAAGACCAGATAAAAAATTAAGCTAAAAGGCAAAGCCATAGAAAAGGAGCAGAGATACAGAAAAGATCAGCTGAGCCATGTCTTCCTCTCACAGCCAAGAACAAAGAAATGAAATAGCTTAGACAGAGCCCCAAGAGGGAAGCCTCTTTGAAAGCCTAATCAATAGCCATGACCTAGTTTGGCTATGAGGTTACAATTAAAACACTCAGTAGATAGACCAGAGAAAGCCCACTGGGCTTATAAGGCCCTGGAGCGGCCTGCCACCTGAGTTATTACCATCCTCTAATAGGGCCAGAGGTAGATATGTAACCTAAGGCATGCCACACAGAGGGTGACCAGCTCTTTTTGTAACGAACCACTAGCAGCCCAGACCAATTCTCTCAGTGGAATTGGGTCTTTGATCTAATTAAGATTTGGTAGGCTAGCCCAACATGGTGGCACACACACCTTTACTCCCAGAACCTAGGAGGCGGAGGCACAGGCAGAGGCAGGTAAATCTCTGAGTTCCAGGACACCCAAGGGTATATAGTGATACCCTGTTTCAAAAAAAGCAAAGAGTTGTTAGGCCATGATGTGATAGAGGGGATGAAGAAGCCATGCAAAATTATAGGTACAGGGTTTTTTTTTTGGGGGGGGAGATTTCACCAAGATGGAAGGGAAGCTAGACAAGTGGGTACTGAGAAAGGATACAGTCTGACAAAGAAAAGCAGACAAATCACTAGAGATAGTCACTGATCATTATGGTTATTTGAGAGAAGGTACTCTGAAGCTGAATGGAAGCTTTCCAATTCATACAACGAACCCACTTTTTCTTCAGGTCATTTAATATTTCCTCAATCTGAGGAATTTAAATCTCAACAGTTTTTAATGCAGTCACCATGAAGACCAGTGATGTGGAATGAATGGTTTAGGGCAAAGCCACATTTCTGACAAAAAAATAAATAACTGAAAGGGAAGCAACATTCTCCCCACCCCCAGGGCTGACCACTTTATTTTAAGATTCCCTCCAACACCATTCGGCATATACCTCTCTATTCTTAACTTTGAACTGAAAACTAAAGAGTTGTGGGTTTGGATCCTGTTGACTAAATATTGGCATTTCTACTCTATAAGGAGCACAGAAGATAACAGTATGTCATGATTTAAAAAAGACCATGGCCTTCAGTTGCCTTATAGAGTTTAAAAGGTAACAGGTTGCCTTAATCTGATGGCTACATTACAAAACCAACCACAGGGAGAAGGTTTGCAGGATAACAGGTTGTTGCCAGATTAACACTCTTCACCTCTCTCTCTTTAATGTCCGTAAGTAGGATGGACTACACATCATGGTATTCATTATAGCTACCCAGGAATCTAAGCTAAAACGGGAAAATCAACAACTATACCACTGTCTACCAGTCTTTGGAAAAAAAAAGAAAACCTTCCCAGCCAGGTGGTGATGGGGCATGCCTTCTGCCAAGGCAGAAGGACTGATATGAGTTCCACACCAGCATGGAATACAAAGACCCCGCCCCCACGCCCCAAAACAGAAGAAACGAAGGGCTGAGAATAGGGCTGTGGTAGAGCGCCTGCCAAGCATGCACAAGAACACGAGGTTCGATTCTCAGCACCGCCAAAAGAGAACCAAATCACTCCCCCACTCTTCTCTGTGTGAGTGTGGTTTTTCTTCAGCCTGGGTCTTCATAGCTCAGGCTGGTCTTAAACTCCGAGTCTCCTGTCTCCATTTCCCAAGTACTGGGATTACAGGAGCCAGCCCCCAAGGCCTTGTGCGTGCTAGGCAAGCCCTCTGCTACTGAGGGGCACTCCCTCCTGTCCCCGCTTTTAGGGGGTGGCAGGGATGCGGGCTGCTGTTAGCTCCGCCTCGGATGCACGGCCTCTGTCTCTCTCGGTGCAATGTCTGCAGGCGTCCATCCACGGGCCCGGTTCCGGTTCCAGGATCTCGGGCGCAGGCCCCGGGCGCGCGGAGTCCTCACGGACCTCCGTTCACTCGGCGGCAGCCCCGGGAGACTCCCGTCGCTCCCTGATGGGCTAGGACTCTCCCTCCCGCAGGCCGCACGAGGCCTCGGGGCGTGGTCTCGGCCGCGCAGCCGCCCGCACCGCTTCCCTGAGCGCTAAAGCCTGCACCAGCCGCCGCCGCGCTACCTGCACTCCATGAACGATGTAGACCTTCTCAGCCTCGCTCAGCGCAACCGACGCCATGCTGCCCGCTCGCCGTCAGCGCGGCGGGCGCGTCATCAGCCTGCGCCCTCCCCGCCGTGCCTGCGCGTCATCAGCCGCGCGGCGGCCGCTCCCGCAGCCGCGGCTGCCGCCACCGCCTGGAGCTCCATGGGCCTCTCCTCCGCGCGCCGCCCGGTGTGAGGCCGAGTCCGGCAAGCCGCGGCGCCCGGTGCCCGAGCCATCGCGGACGCTGGAGGCCGGGCCCCGGGGTAGGGGCAGCAGCTGGCGGCGCGGGACTGCGAGCTGCCTTCAGAGTGACGGTCAGTGCGGAGAGGAAGCCCCGGGAGGAGGGAGGCGCGGGCCCCCAGCCGGGACTCCGGGAGAAGCGCGCACCCCAGCGCGCTGGGGCCGGAGTCGAAGTGGCCGCACGCGGGACGCCCCAGGAAGGCGGAAGTCGTGCCACCCTGAGGGACCATCTCCTGAAGCCTCTTAGTGGGTCCCCAGGATAGCTGAAGAGACCATGGATGCCTCGTTAGGTCCCTCTGGTCCCGGAGGGTCTGAGCCGGGAGTGAGGCTCCGGCTTCTCAGTTTGCTCACCGCTCCCACCCTCCACTCCAGGGATCGATCGATCTTTCTCTGTCCCCTCTTGCTCTATCCTTTCCTCCCTTACTGCTCATCAGCAGGTAGTGGCCCAGGGCTCGTGTGGTTGCTGGAGTATTGTACCAGGCAGAGTAGGGAGAGCGCCTTGCGCTTCGGAATGCCTGGATGGAGGGGACTGCTGAGAAAGAGAACCGTCCCTGGGAGATTATGGGACTTGGATATGCAGAAAGGATGCCTGCAAGGTGAAGCTGGGGTCGTCGTGAGAGCCCTTTAAGGAAGAGAGATAGTCTAGGAGCCGAATTTTAGAGAAACTGTGTGGGAAAATGGGGGGAGTTGGCCGAAACTTCACTTACCTGATGTTCTATTTTTGAGGAAAGTAACCCTTCACAGCTAAACACCAAGAAGTAAAAGGTGCGGGCCACGCACACACCTTTAATCCCAGTGCTTGGGAGGCAGTGGTAGGCGGATCTCTGTGAGTTTGAGGTTAGCCTGCTCCACATAGTGAGTTCCAGGACAACCAGAGCTGCATAGTGAGACCCTGTCTCCAAGAACAATAACAAAAAAAAAAAAAAAAAAAGAAGAAGAAGAAGATGAAGAAGAAGAAAAAAGGGCGTTTCTTCGCTATGGCTTCACAGCTAACAAAACAAATAAACAGAACTTCTGACCAAAGACTCTTCCAGGGCAGAAGGGAAGGCTCCTGTAAGCATAGCCGCAGAACATGGTGATTAGAGATGTAATAGTGGATTAGTGGCTGTAGTGGGGTTGCCAGGTGAGTTGAAAAAGCAGCAGGAAGTGCCTGACTATGTTCCTAGGTACTGAATTGTTAACTGCTGAGCCCTCACTGATAGACTAGGCGTGCACTTCCTGTGTCCATACATAGTACTACAGGTGCTTCTGAGAGAAGATGTCTTGCAGGCTTGGACTTTGCCCTCTTGGGTAATTGGGAAAGGTGGAACAGGAAAGGTTTTCTTCCTTTTGTGGAGGAGCAGATATTACACTAAATATAGCACCGACACCCTATCTCTGTGTTTGGTTGGACAACTAGGTTCTGTGTGAGGTACGGGTGAGATAACAAAGGGATCCTGCTATTAGTTTTAGGGTACCTTGTGTTAGAGATTATTGGGAAAAGAGACCATTTTAATAGTATATGGTGGGGGGGTTGTTAGGCTGGAGATTGTAAAGGTGAAAGCAAGTTGAAAAGTCAGAAAAGATAACTGGAAGAAAAGTTGAGTTTGACTACCATGGAGTCATTTTCCTGGGGGGGGGTTGGGGGGGTCTTTCAGCATGCCTTTAAAATAAATAATAGTGGTAGGACTCTATCATGTGCAAATGCCCTAGTTTCCAGTACCACATATGCACACCCTCCCCAACAACCTGCAACAGGTTCTTTGTTGAGAGGGGTCAGCATTATTTATTTGGTGACTAATTTTAGGAGTGGTATCTGATATTAGGTTCATAAGGCCTAAGGAAACAAACGGCGGAGTTTACATTCTCTGCCGGAACATTGGTACCATCTTCCGTTGCTCCTCCTGTGCACTGACAGGTCATCATATTCATTGAGTTCATTAGGTGTCTTCAGAACTTATCAACTCATAATTCTTTTCTATAGAGCCACAAAAATGAAAGAGCCAGGGATGATACGTCATATTGTATTGTACCAGATTGCTTTTCCATTTCTGTTAGGTCTTTTGGTTCTGTTCTGTTTTGTTTCATGCTGTTTTGTTGCTGTGTCTTTTACAAAACTCTGTGCTCTATTAATTTTCTATGACATTATGTGATGCTTTTTGTGTGTCAAACCTTTACAAAGATTTATTTCTCAAAATAGCCTTACAAGGACAATTTTACAGTTTGGGGAAACAGGCACAGAAAACATAAGTGTCTAAGCAAAGTCACAGATCACATAACTAGTAAGTAGCAGAGAAGCAAGATTTAAGTGGCGGCTTTGTGACTCCCAGACCTTTAGTTCTAAGTGTCACCTTCTGTAGCCCCTCACAATGTCTGTGTCATCATCCATCAGGGGACTTATTGCAAAAAGCCCATGTTTGTCTATCATTGAGTTATATTCCCCAGGCCACAGGTTTAATTTCAAAAGCAAGGATGGATGTTCTAGCATGAACTTACTTCTCTTAAATCCTCTTTCTAGAGGAACATGGAATGTGATGTTGATAAGTTTTGTGCCTGTTTTAGCCCACCTCATCAGATAAAGGAGAAATTTATATGCAAACAGAGGAAAGCTAAAACTCCAGGTAGCTAAGAAAAGATTTATTGTAGCTGAGGTGTTGAGGCCCTTGAGCTAGTACATGAACCAGTCAAGTGAAATGCTTAATTGAGCCAGTTAGTAATTAGGGCTGTGATAAGGTGCTAATTGTACGGGTCAAGCACCAAGAACAAGAGAGAAAGAGCTGCTGCTAACAGCAATAACATTGTATAAAGCAGAAGTAAATATGTCCCTCCCACCCCTGGCTCATTAAAGCTATAAAGGCGCCTGGAGCACTGTTGTGAACTCAGAAACTCAGCAAGGGGCTATTTTATGCCCTGTCATAGGCTGACCAATGGTCTTTTAGGTCTTTTCCTTTGTGAGCTGCTGTTTTTCCTGCAGATCTGTTTCCTTTGCATACTTTGCATGTGTCCCACCTGGCGTCGTGTGAATACTAGATATAAACAGCCTTTCATAATCTAACCATGGGTCTGTATGTCTTGTCCTAGCATTGTAGTGATAGAAAAGTTGATAGCAATATTCCCCATTAGAGGAAGGGTCTGCCACGTTACGTTTTAAGAGGCAGGCCTGTCTGAGTCTCGAGGTCATATGTGAGAAAATGAGTCACACCTCTCAATTTCTAGGTGTTGAATACACACATAGGAGCTGTGCTCAAGAGTCTGAAGTCTAAACTGAGGGTACTAATACTTCAATATTGACCTAAAAGGGAAAGCAGGTTGGCACCGTGCTGCCAGTAGCTACACCTTTGAAAATCATTTGCTTTCCTCTTGGGGAATTTCTTGAGAGACACTTAGCCAGGTCAGGTGAGAAAGCTAGGGGGAAATATTCTTGCTTTCATCATCCCAGCACTTCAGAAAAGCCAGGAAGTCATATTTTTATAGCCCCCTCCAAACTGTAGCCTTCAGGATGCGCAAACACTTGACTGAAGTCTGGATTTTCTTTGCTGTCTCACATTGAGAGTCAGTGGGTGCTGGAATACCTTGGGGTGAGTTCTATTCTCCCTTAACAAAATAAGGCTAGAACCCACCTAGTCAGAGTCCTTCTGTAGTAAGCCTTGACCTTGGCATATAAAGTCTATTTCCAGATCAAGTCAGTAGCAGAGAATCCAGAAAGACAGGTTGGTTAGGAAGATAGAGATCTGTAGTGAACAGACTACTGGTCTTCCAGTGTTGTGATTGGGCTTTGCTCCTGACTTGCTTGGTGTCTATACCCTTTTGGCCTCACTTTACTCCCAGGCTAAATAAAGTTATAAAACTCAGACTAGATTCTGGATGTACAAAGATTTAAATACTGTAGCTCCATGGGTAAAAGTGCCAGCCGCCAAGCATAACAACATGGTAGGAGAGAAACAACTCCTACAAGTTGTCCTCTCACCTTTACATGCATCATGCATGCTGTGTGTACACACACACATGCACACACAAATTACGTAAATAAAGGAAGAGTTAAAAAGTAAACTGACCAGACAGACTTCTGTGAGTTCAAGGCCAGCCTGGTGTTCATAGTGAGTTATAGATCAGGCAGAGAGCTATGTAAATGAGACTATCTCAAAAATAATAAGTAAATAAATACTGAAAAATGGCTCCAAATGTGTTTTAACTTGGAGTGTTTTTTTTTGTTTGAGGCAGGGTATCTCTGTGTAGCCCTGGTTGTCCTGGAACTCTCTATGGACCAGGCTAGCCTCAAGCTCACAGAAACGTGCCTGCTTCTGCCTCCTGGGTGCTGAGATTAACTGTGGGATTTCTCACATTTATAAATTTGTAATATTTGATGTTTTCTTTTTGCTGCTGTTGTTTGTTAAGCTGTTTGAGACAGTCATGTGCAGCCCAGGCTGTCCTGGAACTAAGTAGCCTAGGATGATCTTGACCTTCTGATCTTTCAAATGCTGGGATTACAGCCCTGTGCCACCATACATGGGTTATAGGTTTTGGGGATTGAACCCAGGGCTTTCTGGATGCTGAACAAACACTAGCAACTGAGCTATACCCTAACCCCTATTTGATATAATTTGAAAATACTGTTTACACTTGTAAAAACTAAAAATGCTTGGGAAAATCTAGCAGAGACAATTAATTACTAGTGGTTCCTTTTGAATATTAGTGAAGGATACAGAAGGGGAATTAGGCTTTTGGTTAAAAAAAAAAAATCTAAGAAATCAGCAAAGAAAATGTTAAATTTGGTCTTGACAAGAAGATTTCAGGATTGAGTTCCTGCAAGGACCTTTGCAGTTAGTTCATCTTTGCCCCTCTTTTTTTTTTTTTTTTTTTGTAATCCTAGCAATGGCGAGGCTGAAGTAGGAGGATTGCAGAAGTTTGAAGCCAGCCTAGGTATCTATCTCAGGTTCCCCCATGAAGTCTTCCTTATGTTTTCTTACACACCCCTGGTATAGAGGGGGCAGCAGAGACTTGACAGCTAAACTCTCTCCTCTTGAAGGCTAGTGCACTTGAAAAACTATTATTTCTGATCCTTCAAGCTTCTGTTTTAGTACTTAAAAAAAGTCAGACCTTTGCTTGGGTGATGTCACATTAGCTGTGTGTCTGGCACAGTGTGAGGCCAGGGACCATCCTCAGCACCCTCAGGTGGGAACCTTTGCTTAGTTGGGCTTTGCCTAACATGGGTGGGCTTTCTCAGAAAAAGCTGTGTACAGACACTGGCCCCATAGGAAGAAGTTCCCAGCAGATTGTAGGGATTCAGTCTTAGACTGACTACTGGCTTAAGTATCAGTGGCCTTCCTATCTCTTAGGTTAGAGTAATATGAGTCTTCTAGATGTTGGCTTGGTGTTCTTCCAGGCCAGGACTTCCTGCATCAGTCCAGAATGCTTTTGTTCAGGCCCATGACTTTGAACACTTCTGCAGGGGAGTAGCCTGCTCTTCATACGAGGGAGAGCAAGATGGCAAAATTGTAAGTAACCCTGAACCTTAGTGCCAATATTGATGTCCTTCTCCTTTTTTGTTGGAAAAAGTCCTAGCCCCATCTTACCTTCATCGCCCCTCCCCCAGTGTAGCAACAGTTTGGCCTTTTGGAAGCTACCCTGAATCAAGTAGATTATATACTTGTTTATGAAGGGTGTTTCAGACTGTGAGGTTATCTTACCCATTGATTTATATTCTTTTTCTTTCTTTCTTTTTTTTTTTTTTTTGTTATTCAAGACAGGGTTTCTCTGTGTAGCTTTGGAGCCTATCCTGGCACTCGCTCTGGAGACCAGGCTGGCCTCGAACTCAGAGATCCGCCTGCCTCTGCCTCCCGAGTGCTGGGATTAAAGGCATGTGCAACCAATGCCCAGCTGATTTATATTCTTATGTAACATATTTATTGTTGCCAATACGAAGAATTTCTTTCTGCATTACAGACTGCCTACAAGGGTCCAGTAGATTGCAACAGGTATTGTTGGCTCTGGTAATTTCATAGACACCCCCAACAACTCCTTGAGCTTTGTTTTAAGCTCTGAACAGACTAGCCCAAGTTTGGAAGAGGCTAGCTAGTCTCAGTGGGTTTCCAGGAGGCTGTGTTTTTTCAAAGGGCTTGTAAAATGGCTTCTGGAAGAAGGAATCCTTTTATTTTCGTTTTGTTGCTTTGCTTTTTGTTGTTGGATGAAGGCAGGTTTTGAGGCTCTGGCTGGCCTGGGCTTAAAGAAATATCTTTCTACACTCTATTGGACATCTCAAAAAATTAGAAATGTAATGTCAGTTCATTGGAAAGGAACATTTGGTTAAGAATAAAGGCAGGGAATGGTGTGGTACACCTTTAATTTTAGCACTCAGAGGAAGAGGCAGGTGGGTCTTGGGAGTTCAAGGCCAGCCTGTTCTACATAGTGAGTTCAGGCCAGTTAGAAATGTATAGTGAGACCTTGACTCAAAAACAAATAAAAAGAAGATGGCCAGTCGTGAGGCAGGACAGGAAACTTGGCTTAGCACTTTCTGGGTTTGGTGAACTTTAATTTAGGTTTGGGGCACAGGTGTGGTGCTTTTTTTTTTTTTTTTTAATACATTAATTGAGGGTTAAGTGTGGCAGGCAGAGGGGGAAGCAATGCTGATGGTGTGTCTTCCGGTAGGCAAGATAGTCAGGTCTGCCTGCCCGAACACCTTCCCTGGCCGGCCATGAGACAGCAGATAAGGTACCTTTGCTCTGTCAGGCTGTGGCCACACCCTTACCTTTATGGAAAGTTTAGTGACTCATTCTATTATGTTAATGAAGTGTTTCAAATATAGTAATTCATTGTTCACTACTGGAATTTTAGAATCTCGTCAGAAAATGGGCATATATTTAACAATCATTTAAGATCCTTATACAAATTTAGGTTAAGTATAGCTCAGATAAATAAATTTTATGCTTGCCCAGTTAATTTTTTTAAGATTTTATTTATTCATTTTTATTTATGCATCTGTATGTGTTTGCACCTGATCCGGGCACTGGGAATCTAACCCAGCTCCTCTGCAAGAACAGTAACTACTCTTAACCACTGAGCCAGCTCTCCAGCTCTCCCCCGAGGCATCCAGGAGCCAGGCCGTTCATCTACCTTGAAGCTGCTAGGCTAGCTTGTGAATAAGTGATTTTGTAGAAATTGATGATTGATTGACTCTAAAGTGACCTAAAAGAGCCTAATACCATATTCTTCAAACAGTTCCATTGGATAATGGGGGTTGATGTTAATTCTCTAGGTACATTTTCAGTACTCACGAGAGTACTGAAAAGATGCCACAGTGTTTGAGATGACGTTTTAAGTGACTGTGAGAACAGTCACTTAACTCTGAAAGAAACTAGTTTAAACAGGAATTAAATTTCTAGGATGAGTTGAAGGGGCATAGCAGCCAGGCCCTAGCCTTCTCACAGCACCAGGCGTTAGCACCAGGCTAGAGCCTCCCATTTAGGGTCCCTGCGGCTTACTGATTTATATGTGTAAGTGGATGGAGCAGATTTATCTGAAGTTCCTATCTGTAGAGACCTAAATGGTTTAATCATGATATTTGTTTTGTTGTTATTGCATGTATATTTAGATGACCCTTGTATCTAAGACCAGGGAAAAGTATTGCTTTCCCAGCTTGGCTCATTGTCATTTGCTGCTGAGTGTAACTTTACGCAGCCTCAAATCCACTTTCAGGCTGTTAAGGAATGCACTTGTGGGTGGAGAACTAGAGTGGGTGTAATGTTTTAGAAACAACATCTTCACACAGTGCTTAAAGGGATTCTAGGGATTCGGTATTAGACCTGTCTGAAACATTTCATGACTTCAGGACTGGATCTTGTCCTAGGAGAGCAGATGAAGTAGAAAAGGACCAGGGGTACTTGCTGGGAGGAAAACTGTAACATATGGTTTCTTGTTTTGTTTTTGGTGTCATTGTTGTTTAAATATAACATTTTTCTTTAATACCTTGAGAATTTCATGCATGCATTTTACAATGGGCTCTGATTAGGCTTTTTTAGGCCAAGTAGTAGACTGCTGGGAATTTGTCATTTGATCCATCCAGCAAATGATCATTAACCACAGCCATGGTATCTGGACTCTGCCTCTGAATCCAGCCAAGCCTGTCACAGTGGGCAAAGCCTGTGAGCCTGGCTTTCACACAGCTCTTTTCAGCCCTGGAGCTGCCCATCTGTGAACAGCTGAGCAGCACACCTCAGGAAGCAACCAGCAGTCAAGCCCAGGAGCTCTCTGGGTTGTAGGATCAACTTTCATACAGAGCTATTATGTCTGTCTGTCTGTCTGTCTGTCTGTCTGTCTGTCTGTCTGTCTGTTTACCAGTCTGTGATAGAAGGGTATGCTTGCTGTCAGGTACAGAATCCTGTGCTGTATACATGGCTCTGTACCAGAAGAAGGTGATTTGTTTTGGGTTTCTTGGAAAGTTAGCACCAATAACATTTTTAGCTTTGCTTCATAAGCCTTTAAGAAGGACATTTTTACCTAATTTTCCCACAAACTCTCCTACACTTACTCTTTTTTACATACTCACTCTAATACACCATCACACACACACGCACACACACACACACACACACACACACACTATCTCAAAGTAGATTCTGATGTGTATCTTAGCATCAAGATGGTGTGCTAGCTTGGGGCTGAAAGAGAGTGCTTGTCCTTCCATAGATACCGAGTTCTTTGTTTCCCAACATCCTTATCAGGTGTCTCATGGTTTCCCATAACCTCAACCCAGCCTGTTCAGGCACTTGCATGTTACATGTGCATCCCTACACACAGATCCACACACGTGCAGTGAAAGACTTGGAGCCCCGGTACTGCTGAATGTCTTCTTCCACTCAGTGAATCCCTAGTTTCTGACTTCTTGCTATAGGCTTTGTTCCTTTGCCTCTCTGAGCCTCAGGCATTCTTCTGTGGGGTGAGGATAATTTCAGCTGGGGTTACTAACACATGGAGGGGGAGCTCCTTTTACACTATAAAACAGCTCGGAAGGTACAGTGTAGGTCATTATAATTAAGGTGAGGAAATAGGTTGTTTTTTTCACTCCTTCAGTGAAAAAGTGGTAGCCACTTAGAGGAGCAGAAAACCTGGTATCACCAAATAGGACTAGTCTATTGCCCTGGTACCCTCCTGCACTCCTTGGCTTCTGAACTCATCTGGCTTTTCTGTCAACAGCCAGGGTGTCCTTGCCATAGGGTGGCATAGTCCCTACAACTCTTCCCTCTCTACCCTAACAGTCTGTGTGCACCTAGCCTAGATGCCCAGCCTTCCATGCCACATTTCCAGGTCCTCCTCTGTCTTCTCACATCCCACTCGTCCTGAGTCCTTAACCTAAGCAAGTCTGTTCATCTCACTCTGCAATGGAGGGTTTTGCTTTGTTGCTGTTTTGATCCTGCTTGCCCTGTGTTGTGTTTGCTATTAGTTAATCACTTGTTTGACATCTTCTTTCACTCAGAAACATTGAATTTGAGCACATATCTCATTCCTACTACCAGCCAGGCTGCAGAGCTCAACAAAATGGGGCTTGTAAGTCAACAGAACAAAATAAATGAGCCTCAGTCTTCCCGGGTGGGGGAGGGGGAGCCAAGCAGGGCGGTACCCACATTCCTGCCCTCACATCCCAGGGGAGTTGGCAGGGGGATGCCTACAGTGGCTACTCCTTCAAGATCATGCTGAGTTGAATTGAAGAAAGGAGCCTTCAGACAAGGAGAAGGATAAAGGGACTAGGAGGGGACCCTAGAGGAGACAGTTCCTCTGAAGGTACAGTTAACCTGCAAGAAGTGGTGTTGGGAGTGGTCCTCCTGGGCCTCCCCTAGCCTAAGCACCCAGCTTTGCCCAGCTCCTTAGAAACAAGGACAGGGAGGGGAGGTAGGTCCTTGTCAGAGTTGCTATTGCGCTGTAAGGCTAATTGAAACAAGGTCTTTACCTGCCTTTGTTATTGGAGGAAGCTGAAGGGAGCAAATACACCCTTTTCACATTGAGTCCCTCTGAGGCTGAGCAGGAGGGTTGCCACAGTTCAATTGGCTAGTTCCTGGGAGGGTCCTTGTTATAGCTCCTTCCATGACTCTGGAGGTGTTTGGGAATCTTGCTTGTGCTCTTGGAATATTATGAAACTTGGGTGTATGTAGGAAAGCTACCCATAGCATGACCCTGGCCTCTGACTTTGCCAGGTGAGCCTTTTCCTGATCTTCCATATGGAGCAGGTTCTTGTTCCCAGCAAAGGCTAGAAAATAGCTCCTCCTGTACACTGTGTAGTCCCAGGTTGGTCCCAGATAGAACACTCTGGGTCCTTGAGTGTTCGTCCACCTACTTCATGTTCCTACTTGGTCTACTTTCTCACCCGGAAAGAAGCAGGTCGGGCATCCTAGAGGTGGTCCTGGGATTAGAAAGGTCTTTGTTCACTAGTGAGCACATGTATTGCGTGAGGGGCTATTTGGTGCCAAGTGCGAGGCAGGGCTGTGGGGTCCCTGAAGGAGCTTACATCCCAGATGAGCTCCCTTCTTTTACAGAGACCTCTAGTAAGATCTTCACTAGCCTTGCCAGCTTGCAGAAGTAACCAGAAAGCACTCTGTAGACAATAAGTGACAGTGGTTATAGTTAGAGAAGAGGAAGACAGGGAGCCATGCGAAAGAGGTGCTGGACTCACCATGTCCTACACAGGCTGCTGGTGATCGGGACTGACTAAATCGTTCTGGAAAAATGAGTGGTCATTGTGCTGAGGCAGGAGCAGGATTTCCGTCTAGTGTGCACTGGATCGCCTCTCTCTTTTCTCTCTTAAGTTTTGTTTTAAGATTTTCATCTGACCATCCACGTGATTGACAGGTGTTTCTGCTTTGAAAGAAGTCCCAGTTAGCCAGGCATGGTGACACATGCTTTTTATCCAGAGCAGACGGATCTTTGAGTTTCAGGCTAGCCAAGGCTACATAGCAAGACCCTTTCTCAACCCCCACCTCACCCCATCCCCACCCCAAAAAAGGGAAGAAAGAAATCCCAGTTGCCTGGGAAACTTTGCTTGTGTAGAAGTGCTTATTCCTTAGTAAAACAATGTACAAACCTTTAGTGTCCTTGACACCACTGTTACATATGCAACTGAGAATGAACAGCTGCTGAAGGGCAGAATGAACTTAGCTACCTGTGTCACTAGAAGTTTATCTTTAGTGGTCTTCCATTTATGAGAACTACAACCCTTGTGATAATTGGAGTACAAATGGAGATGACAGGAGGATATGCTGTCAGGGGGTTGGAGTGTTTTGTAACTGACCATCTCCATTGCAGAGGAGCCTGAGTTATGATGGTCTGTTTCTTACTTAGTGGTTGACAGTTAGGGTTCAGCAACTTTTCTGCAAAGACTCAGAGTAAATACTTGAGTCTTGCATGTTCATGCAGCCCCAGCTTAACCTGGGCAACTCTCATCACCATGCAGAAGCCACCAGAGGCAATCTGTAGGAGTGAACTTAAATACAACTGGAGCACAGGTGGTAAACATGCAAATCCACTCAATGGAAGAATGCCTGCCCCTGGAGAGGACTTCTCTTGTATTGGCCAATTGACTCCTTGTGCCATATTAACTATTTATTGGGTTTGGGTTGTAGCTGAATGGAACTCAGGGTTTTAGAATTGGCTGGGCACAGGTCAGTTCCAAGACTTTCTTGGTCTGAGTTTCCTACTGTCTGTTCAGTGCTTCAGAAGGTGAGCTTGCACCTTTTAATGCCTTTTTGTTGTTGAGGCAGCACTGAACTGTAACACTCTGGAGAGCAAGCACAAAATTGCTCTGCTAGAAAATCCTGGTGATGACCAAGAGCCATTGTGTCCTCTGCCTGAGAAAGTTACTTACTCTGTATATGTGACAACTTTTTTCCCTAACATGTTTTCTTGCTGTAGGGACAGCCACTCTAATTTGTTGCTCTGATGCTCCTCTAGATAGGCACATGGTACTCACTTAGCTACCCATCTGCCTTTAATCTTGTACTACATTTGGAGCCGAGCAACATTTCACACTACCCTTAGCTGTCCCAGACTTTTGTGGCCATGCTCTGTTCCATCCAGATGTGCTTCTTGATAGGAAAATAATGACAATTAGAAAGAGTTTAGGATAAGATAACAGAGCAGTTGAAAGCCCAGCACCTTCAGGTCACAGGGCCAGTGTTATTTCTGCCACTGTAGAGCGACTCACTACCTGTGGCTCTCCATGGTTTCTATAACTGGGAATGCACTGAGCCATTGCAGTTTCTCACCAAGGATTCTGGTTGGTGCTGCAACAAGCTAGCAGCTGAGGTAGCCTACTGTGGATAGATAGGCATGCAACATTCATTCTTAGTTAATTCTCTTTAAAAACAATAATTATTATTATTATTATTATTATTTAGCCATAGCCAGGCATGGTGGTGCATGCCTTTAATCCCAACACTCTGGAAGCAGAGGCAGGTGGATCTCTGTGAATTCAATAATAACCTAGTTTACAAAGCAAGTTCCAGGACAGCCAGGGATATTACATACAGAAGCCCTATCTCAAAAAACAAAACCAAATAATAAGAGTAATGGCTTTCCGGATAGCATTTCGTGCTTATACTTTATGTTTATACTTTTTTTCTGTTTCGTTCCCCAGTTCTTAGTTATTGCATCTCCAGACATCAGGGTTTTAGCTCTTAGGGAGAAAGTTGCTTACCCATCACTTTTCCAATGGAAAGAATGCCTTACCAAGAGAATACTTGTGCATGGCCAGTGAGCTATGCAGGATGTTCAACCTAAGCCCCTCCCAAAACCCTCTAGCTCTGAAAGCAACAACACTGGCAGGGGCAGTGCTTCACAGGTGTCTTGTAATAGGAACCTTTGAATACACTGTCCAACATCTGTACTCTTTGCCCCATCATTCACAAAGAGAGAGGAACACAGAGCCTCTTATCTTAAAAGCAAGCCATTTCAGTTCACTGCTCTTCTGTTTTACAAGAGATTTTCCCTAGTATTTGCTGTCCCAGATTTAATTTAATGGACTATTTGCCCAGTGGTGCCCTTACAGTGAAGGAGACTTAGACCGGTTCCACCTCCAGTTGTTGTCTTATCTGGCTGCCCTCGGGCAAGGCATTGCCCTGTCAGGTCTCTTCATTGTCACCTTCCATATGAAGGGTTTAGTGAAGGTATTCTTGCTTTACAAGAGCAGGGACAGGGAGGACAACCCTTAAGTGAAGAAGGCGCTGAGGCAATCAATGTTAGTGCAAGATCTACACACACACACACCGTGGTTCACTTGTGAAGTCTCCTTGTTGCTAAGGTAACACCGTGCGTCTGCTCCCTTTTCTTTCAGATACCAGTATGGACAGAATAACTGATGATGCTTACCCCCACTCGACACTCCCGAGACATTGAGCGGAAACCAGAGTACCTCCAGCCAGAGAAGTGCGCACCACCTCCCTTCCCTGGTCCTGCGGGAACCATGTGGTTTATTCGTGATGGCTGTGGCATCGCCTGTGCCATTGTCACCTGGTTTCTGGTTCTCTATGCGGAGTTTGTAGTCCTCTTTGTCATGCTGATCCCGTCCAGAGACTACGTGTACAGCGTCATCAATGGGATTGTATTCAACCTTCTGGCCTTCTTGGCGCTGGCCTCACACTGCCGGGCCATGCTGACGGACCCCGTGAGTATGTCTGCGCTTGTTTTGACCAGCCCACAGTCTACCCCTCTGGCCCTGGTCTGGCCATAACCTGCATGCTCCCCACGGATCTTGGGAATGTGGAAAAACGACAGCCAGGACTGGGTGGAAAAGTGAGCTTCCTCTTTCTTTTTAGAATTTTTGGACTCTGACCAGGCAAGAGGGGCAATACCTGTATTAAAGCATAGGCGAGTGGGTTGAATGGCATGTCTGCACGCTGCTGTATATAGTTGTTGAGCCTGCTGTGTCAAGGGTCTAGCTAGGGAGACCCAGCCTCTGTTTGGAGGATGCAGTCAGATAGCCTTAGAGACTGGGCCAGATGGTTGGAGCAGAAAACATTCTAGGGGAAAGCGGAAAAAAAATCGAGGACTGAGTTGGATTGGCTTGATGTTACCTGCATGAATTTAGCCTTCAATTAGCTTGCACAAGATTCCTCTCTTTCTAGGTTGGGTAGGGTGGCACATACCTTGAGTCCCAGGGAGGCAGAGGAAGGTAGATAGTCGTGAGTTTGAGGCCAGCCAGGAATACATAATGAGACACCTATTGTCAGGGGGAAAATAGATTCCTCATTTCCTGAAAAGCTGTCCAGGCCTGTTTGGCACTACAGCAGACACTTCTGGGTATCTGTGGGTAAAACTTGTTCCATTTAGTGACTTAGATAAATATGTCAAGTGAGGCAAAGGCCCCTGAATGCTTCTATGCCCTATATCAAGCCCTCCTGACTTTTCACGGTGTGGTATGGGAAACAACCATACGGCTAACTTGGTGAAGCCCTCCTGTGGATTAACTGTTCTAGTATGTGGGTGGTAGCCATTCAGTTGAGAAAGTTCTGCTAATGGCCACACACAGTTTCAGTGAGTCCCAGAAAAACAAAGGGCTGACCACAGGGCTGAGCCAGTTCCCTTCTTGAAGGTGCATTGATAATCCCCACAAGGAAAGGCAGTTTCCTGGCTCAGTTATCTGTGTGGCTAGTCCAGATGGAACCAGCTAAGGCTTCATATCCTAAGGCCTGTGGACTGGTGCCGATGTTACATGAGGAGGTGAAGTGCTTGTGTTCTTGAAAATGCCTCATACACAAGGATATAAAGAAGTTAAAACAGTCGGGCGTTGGTGGCGCACGCCTTTAATCCCAGCACTCGGGAGGAGAGGCAGGTGGATCTCTGTGAGTTCGAGGCCAGCCTGGTCTCCAGAGAGAATGCCAGGACAGCCTCCAAAGCTGCACAGAGAAAACCTATCTTAAAAAAAAAAAAAAAAAAACTACTAAGGGTTTATTCAGAAATTTGTGTGATGCCCTTGCTGTTGGAGACAATGGAGGAAACTGCATTCTTCCGCTCAGCTCATACATAGGTCAGTACAGCTCTCCCATCAAGATGCCTCTATTGAAAAGACAGGTGAGGACAACCCTGGCAGAGGAAGTGTAGCTTGCTGTGGACAAGCAGGGAAAGCTGCCAGTCAGTCAGAGGTTGGTGGTGCGAGGCAGAGAGCAGAGTGCAGGGGGAGCACCCTGTGCAGAAAGACAGGCAGTGGCTCCTCTGGGCTTTTGTTCGTTGGAATGGGAAGACCAAAGGGGATATGGATTTACCTTTGGTGTCTATGTGGTTATGAAACAAGAAACATAGGTCAGGAAAGAGTCTAGAACCGCCCTCAAATTTTTTCTTTTGAGACAGGGCCTCACTATGTAGCTTTAGAACTCATGTGTAGATCAGGTTGGTCTTGAGCTCACAGAGGTCCACCTGCCTCTGCCTCCCAATTGCTGAGATTAAAGGTGTGCGCCACTAAGTCTGGCTGTAAGAATTTTAACTAAAGAGTGACAGGAAAATCACTGCACAAGGACGGCTGTGGTAGTAATGTGCAAGACCCTGCTGTGTCCTGACGGGCGGATGAACAGTTGTGTTGACTGGGTGCCAGGCAGACAGAATCCCTGCCCTCTATCAGCTCTATCACATTCCACTGGTAAATGCCCTGATGGCTGAAATTGCCAATTTCCAGGACAGTAGAACAGCCACAGGAGGGTGTAGTGGGCTCCCCATGAGACCAGGAATATCCAAGAAGGCCTATCCATGGTGATGCTATCGGAACCGACCTGAATGGCATGAAGCTGCAGACCAGGGCATGCAAAGACTTGCAGGCAGATTCAGGCAGAAGAGAAAAGAGGTTCAGAGGCCTGAGCTTGGAGTATGAGACTACAGTGTGGTGAACGGACGGAGGGGAGGGTGAAAAGGGCCACAGGGGCAGGGCCATGCGAGACCTTGTAGGGTCCTCAGAACCTTGCTGAGGTAGATATATAACGGCATTGTGCTTGTAGTGAGGTTCAGGTGGGAGTTGCAGAAGAATGAGACTAAGAACATTGGCAGTGGTTTAGGCAGGGCATGGACCAGCTTGGGTCATGGTAGAAGCAGAAAAGCTGTTGGATTTGAAGCTTATTTAAGCCACTGATTTGTAGGGGAAATGTTAGCCACGCCCTCTTGGGGGCTGGCACAGGTGACGCAGACCACACCCTGTGTGTGATCAGAGTGACATAGCAAGACCTTAAATATGAGGGTCTTACCCAGATGGCTCTCTCCGTTCCATGGTTCGCCTGGTTGTAGGGGACTGACTCCGTTGAGTGAGTCCTCTCCTATTAAAACATCTGTTCGTCAAACTTGCTCGGACTCCCTTGCGTTAATGCCGCATTATACTGATTCATTCTTAAATCTGACTCCACAGTAAGAACTATTTTTTTTTTTTTTTTTTTTTTTTTGCTTTTCGAGACAGGGTTTCTCTGTTTAGCTTTGGAGCCTATCCTGGCACTGGCTCTTGTAGACCAGGCTGGTCTCGAACTCACATAGATCCGCCTGCCTCTGCCTCCCAGGTGCTGGGATTAAAGGCATTCGTCACCACCGCCTGGCTCAGTAAGAACTTCTTAAAGAGATTTTTAAAGTACTGGTGCCCTGGGCCCCTTGAATTCAACTGGGCTGAGGAAAGCTGACAAATGGAGATTGATCACAAAGAAAGCCTTCAGCCTGGGCAGGAACAACTGTGGGTGCTAGTGTCACTTGCTGCATGAAAAAGGCTATTAAGGAATAGATTCAGGAGGCCAAAGCAAAGCTTCTCTGTGGCAAAATTGCCATCTATTAGGTGCAAGCAGAGACATTATGTGAGCTGGTGGAAGATAGACTCATGGTTTAGAAGGCTGAGGAGCTGGATGTCACCAGGAAGCTCCTGCTGGCACTTGGGCTGCCCTCACAAACCTATGCTTTCCTCCTTAACTGCATGGAAGCCTCTCAGGGACCTCCTCAGGCAGCCCTGCAGCAGAATTTTTTTTTTTTTTTTTCTGGTTTTTACCTTGCCTTGTGGCTTCTAATCCTCAGTAGCAGTTTTAGGTTTCTTTCCTGTTGCTGTGATGAAATGCCGTGACAAAAGCAACCTGGAGAAGAATTTATTTTAGTCAAAGCTCAGGTTACAGCCCATCATATCAGACAAGTCAAAGCAGTAGGCTCTTGAAGTGTCCGTCCACAGTCAAAAGCACAGAGCGGGAAATGAATGTATGTATGCTGCACCAAGCTTACTTTCTCCACCCTTACACAGTCCAAGAACCAAGCTCAGGGAGTGATGATGCCTGCTTTGGACTAGGACTTCCCACATCATGTAATCCAAAGTTATCTTCCACTCCCCAGACATGTTCAAAGGTCAACCAGACATAGATAGTCCCGAATTGAGACTCTTCCTGGTGATTCTAGACCTTGGCACTTAAAATTAATCATCACGGTAGACCAGAGCCACCCTGAGCACCAAGTAGCTCCCCATAGATGTCAATGAAGAATCTATCTAATAACTGCCATGAGTGAGGCAAACATTTCAAAGCATGTCCTGTGTACCAGCCCCATCACGTGATGACTTATAAGAACCCTTATATAAAACAATGAAGTGCAGCGGTAGAAGTGGGGCCTGCAAGGTACCACCCCAGCTCCTAGGAAACACAGCCTGGAGTCTCAGGTGAAACACAGATCAACTAGGGGGCTCCTTGTTAATCAGCAGATGGAGTCTGTTTGTAGCATGGAGTCATTGTGTGTTCTGGGGAGTTTCCTAATGGAGAGGAGATGATGTCCATAATTTTGGAGAACAGCTTATACCCTGATTTTATAAATAATATTTTCATTATTGTCATTTTGGTTAGCACTGAGGGGTGGGGTGGAAAGGGGTAGAGAAGGGGAGACAGGAGAAAGGGTATCGTGGTCTCCCATTAGATAGTTGCTGTACACTTCCAATTGGACCTTTTCACTCCAGATGTAACACTAGAGCAGTTATGATGGGCTTCTGGATCATTCCGTGGTTTGTTGTTGACACTGGCACAGCAGTAGTTGAGTCCACAAAGCAAGGGGAAGAGAAAAATTACTCGCAAGTGTGTGAAAAGCAGAAATGGTTCCATTTGAAATTGGGGGAGATAGATGAGGGCTCCATAGCTCAGGGGTTAGAGCACTGGTCTTGTGAAATTGGGGAAGAGATAGGCCTTTCAGTAGAGGAGGAGGATAGCTGGAGCAGGAGCCACATGGACGCCTCACTCAGCCTCTGGGTGGAAGTATGATGAGAACAGGTCATGCTGGTGCTCGGTCTCACTGTGCTTGCCCGCTCTAAGGTTGTGCAATCTCACCCACAGCACTTTTCTATGTTCTGGAAATCGGGAGCGATTCCTCATGAACTCATCCTGTGGTTATTTCCCCAGTTCCAGATGTATCATTGGGATAGATATACTGAGGTTGGCAGAATTCCCACATTGGTTCTCTAACCTGTGGAGCAAGAGCTGTTATGGTTGGAAAGGGAAATTGGAAGCCATTGAGTTGCCTGTACCGGGGAAAATAGTGAACCCAAACCAAGGAATTGCAGAAATTAGTGCCACTTTCAAGGACATGAAAGATACAGAGTGGTGGTTCCCATCATGTTGTCCTTTGCTCTTCCGTTTGACCTGTGCAGAAGATAGATTATGGAGAATGACAGCTGACTGTCACAAACTTAATCAAGTATTGCTTCTGACTGCAGCTGCTGCACCACATGTGGTGTTCTTACTTGACCTAATTAACACATCTCCTGGTTGGTGTGTGATATGCAGCTCTTGATCTAGCAATGCCCTCTTCTCAGTACTTGTTTATAAGGACCACCAGAAGCAATTGACTATCCATTGCAAGACCAGCAGTATTCCTTTGCAATTTTACCTCAACCAAGTTATTTCCATCTCTAGGTCATAACTTAGTTCAAAGGAAGCTTGATCATCTGGTTTTTTCTCCACAAAATATCACACTGGTACAAAGTATTGATGACACGCCGATTGAACCAAGTAAGCAGAAGGTAGCAACCACTTTGGACTTGTTGGTAACACATATGTACATTAAAGGATAAGAAATAAATCCAACCAAAATTCAAGGGCCTTCTACATCAGTGAAATTTCTAGGAATCCGGTGGTGTGGATTCCTTCTAGGGTGAAGGATAATTTATTGCACCTGACCCATCCTACCACCAAGGAAGAAGTACACTGTTCAGTGTGCCTATTTGATTCTGGAGACAGTACATCCCTTGCTAGGGTATGACTTGGAAAGTTGCTAGCTTTGAGTGAGGCCTGGAATAGGAGGAAGCTCTTAAACGGATCCAGGCTACTGTGCAAGGTATGCTCAAGCTGCCCTATTTCTTGGGCTGTATAACCCAGCAGACTCTATGGTAATTGAAGTATTGGTGGCAGATAGCAATGTTTTTTGTTTTGTTTTGGCACATTTGGTATTTTGGAGCGAGGCTCTACCATCATCTGTAGACAACTATTCTCCCTTTGAGAGACAGCTCTTGGCCTGTTATTGGGCCTTAGTGGAAACTGAATGTTTGACTGTGGGTGTGGTAATTTGAAAGAAAATAGCCCCAAAAGGGAGTGGCACTATTAGAAGATGTGGCTTTGTTGGGGTGGGTCTGTATGACCTTGTTGGAGGAAGTGTGTCACAGTGGAAGCGGGCTTTGAAGTTTCATATATGCTCAAGATACCTCCCAGTGTCTAAGACCACTTCCTGTTGCCTGCAAGATGTAGACTCTCGGCTACTTCTCCAGCACCACATCTGCCTGCACGTCATGATGTCCCACCATGAAGATAATGGACTGAACCTCTGAACTGTGAGGGAGCCACTCTAATTAAATGTTTTCCCTTATAAGAGTTGCTGTGGTCATGGTGTCTCTTCACAGCAATAGAAACACTGACTAAGTCAAGGGGCTACCAGGTTATCATGCAACCTGAGCTGCCTGACATGAGCTGGGTATTCTCTGACCCACCAGGTCATAAAGTAGGACTGCAAGCAGCAATCCATTATCAAGTGGAAGTGGTACATATGTGATTGGGCCCAAGCAGGCCCTGGAGCACAAGCAAGTTACGTGAAGAAGTTGCCTTTATGCCTATGATTTATAGAGGAGGCACTTTTGAAGACAGCCTTGACTTGGGAACTCCTCCTATCTTGGAGTCCTTCCTACCTCCCCACCACCTTGATTTCTCCACCACTTGTTTCCAGCTCCAGATACATTCTGGTTCTGCATTCTGGGACAGTGTCTTTCTCAGAAGACACTGAAAACCGAGGCACAGTCCCTGCTGCCAGGAAGTTCAAAGCCACACATTGCAAAGTTGCTACAATTGCATGACTCCTTGTGGTTGGTTCATTTCTCTTTTTGGTTGGTTCACTCTCCTTTCCATGGGCCTAATTTTTTTTCCCCTCTGAAACAGGGTTTTTCTGTGTAACAGCCCTAGCTGATCTTCGTGCCTCTGCCTCCCAAGAGCTGGGATTAAAGGCGTATGCCACCACCACTCAAGAGGGCCTAATCATTTACTAACCCCATAAATTATTTGAAATCGGAGAACTGAGGAAAGGTATAATATAATCTGCTCAATTTGACCACACTACTAAGGAAGAAAATTAATCTGTCTGCCTGCCGGTGTCCACCTTCAAGACCCACCTTGTGAACACTGCTATAAACCAACCTCTGTGACTGTATCAGACCACTGTAGTCTCCACTGTCCAAGTCATCCACGGCTTGGTTTAATTTACCTGGCATTCCTTTGTGGAGATGTTTTCCTGGTGTGTTCCTTGGGTGGGATCATCCAAGGTGGGTGTGAGGTTTGACATCCTCTTTGTGTCAAGGAGCTGTTCACACCTGCCTCTGAACAACCTACAAAACAAGAAGAAAGCCCTCTTTGCTCCAGAGAGGGGAAAGGGATACTTACTGCTTGTGGGTCACCTACCTCCAATCTTCGTATATCGTAACAACCCTTTCCTTGGGTGGTGGCTGTGAGAGAGGCATCTCTGCCCAGACCAACAGTGTGCATATGTTAACAACAGTACCTCTCATTCTTGCTGCAATGCCAAGTCCTTGACACCACTTCAAAGAATCAATGATACATATTCTTTCTTTTCAGATGTATTTATTATTTTCAGTTGTGTGTATGTATGTCTAAGTGGGCATGTACATATTTGTGCCAGTGCCTGTGGAGGTTAGAGGTGTTGGATTCCCCCTGGAACTAGAGTTAATAGGTCGTGTGAGCCACCTGGTATGGTGTTGAACTCAGGTCCTCTGCAAAAGCAGCAAATATTCTTAACCACTGTGCCATTTTTCCAGCCCCATTTCTTTCTTTTTTTTCTTTTTGTGCAATAGGGTCTCACTGTGTAGCCCTGGCAGACCTGTAACTCACTATTTAGACCAGGCTGGCTTTGAACTCATAAAGATCCATCCACCTGTGCTGCTATTGCTGCTGCTGTTTCTCCTCCTTCAAATTCAATCTCTTGTTAGGAGTTTCTTATCTCCACTGTTTTTCTTTTGTGTGCCCTATTCTAAACATTGAAGGAAGCATTATTGTCTTGTTTTACTCTTCATATTCATGTATTGTTAATACAGTCATTGGCAGTAGAGTGTGATAGATAGTATCAAAGCAATAAAGAAAAGTCTTTTAGTAGAACTACCTGATAAATATGTTTGTGTCTTGACTGTTGCATGGACCTGGATCCTAAGTCTGCTGCCCCTTAACCACATTGTCTTAGGCATTGTCTGACTCTGCTCCACTCACTTCTATAAAATGAGGCCAGCAGCTGGTTCTTTGCTGGGACTGGCTCAGGTGGCTGGGCAAGTGGAGTCTTGCCCTGAAGGGAACAAGACTTCTGGGAGGGTTTTGTAATTGGAGGTACTCCAGAGAGGCACACTTTCAGGAAGGCTGTAATTGTCAGCTGACTAATAAACAATAATAGGCATATTACACGAGACTCCCGTTACCCTTACAAAGGGGCTTCCTCTGGCAGCCCTGAATGGCCTCTAAGGGTTACAGCGAATTGTGGGGCTGGTGCCTTCACTAAGTACTTCCCCAGCCTGCATCTGTGTCTGTGTATCCTACAGCCCCCATCATAGCTTCTGTTTGCAGTGTAGAAAGAACTATTGCTTAGTCAGTGTCTACAGTCACGTTAGCTGGAGTCTGTTTCCTGTGAAATATCTTCTTGCCAAAAGCAAACTACAACTTGCATGCGTCTTGGTATTTCTTAACTGGTTATCCCCTTCCTAAAATTCATAGGCTAGACCTTGATAATCAGTTCTTGTCCCTTCTGCCTCACTGACCTGATGAAGTTTGGCCAGCTTTAGGGGGAGGGGGAGAGGTGCTCTGTGTGAAGCCCCTCCTCCACACACTCTCTGGTCCTTATTGGAGCTGTTGTG
Source organism: Cricetulus griseus (assembly GCF_003668045.3). Taxonomy (NCBI): domain Eukaryota; kingdom Metazoa; phylum Chordata; class Mammalia; order Rodentia; family Cricetidae; genus Cricetulus; species Cricetulus griseus. The sequence continues at coordinate 230,016,036 of NC_048597.1, read as the reverse complement.
CAGCATAGGTGTCCAGGCTTTGCTCCTTGCTATCTTTGCACAGCAGAACTGCTTAGAGTCTGGGCATATGACAGAGCTTCACGGCTGTTCAGCTACGTCCGAGTGCCTCCCATACACTTGCTGTGTGTGTAGCCCTCACCATCGTTCCAGGCATTGGATAACTGGGTCTTGGCTCACTATTAGAAAGCAAAGACACTGTAAGGGCACTGGTTGTTGCCACACCACTGTCAAGTGTGGAGCTTAGACTTAAAGCAGGCCCAGTCAGTGCTCCTGTGCTGTGCCACTGACTGCTCTTTTCTGCTTGACCTGTGTTCCCAGCCATCCTGCTTGGACACTTTTTCCTGGGTGTTCTATGGGTGCCTGAGACATGGCTGACACTGGCTGTCCTGGTCAGCTCCTTTCCACCATGCCTCTCTGGCACTCTCCTCATGGCTTACAAGTTTACTAGCAGCTGAAAGTTCATCCCTTGGTAGCATTTCCCTCTCCTCCTCCTGTCATCACCCCAGCCACAGCTGAAGCTAGTTCTATTCTAGATGCTTTGTCATGACTGGTATCTGAGGTTCCCTTAAACTCCTGCTGTGTCCTTAGTGAACCATCAATAGTCACTCTGTCCGTCCATTTTCTTATCTGGCTCACTGAGCACAGGGGCCTAAGCTTCTGCTGGTGTACACTGATGGCTCTGGGCCACCTAGAAAGAAACCCCTCCCAGCCTGTGGCCAGGCGTGGGCTCTGCAGTTCCCCTTTTCCCATGTCTCTATCTGGAGTGTGTGTGCCCTCCCATTTCTAGTGGCCTGTAGACATTATTGTCTTAAAGCCTCTGTGCTGTGGTCATTAGTTATTGGCTGCTGCTTCCTCTGTCTCCCTCTCTCCGTCTCTGTCTCTGTCTCTGCCTCTCCCTCCCTCCCTCCCTCCCTTCCTTCGGTTTTTCAAGACAGGGTTTCTCTGAGTAGTCCTAGCTGTCTGGGAACTCATTCTGTAGACCAGGATGGCCTTGAACTCTAAGATCCACCTGCCTCTGCCTCCCAAGTGCTGGGATTAAAGTGTGTACCACCACTACCTGGCTTCCTCTGATCCCTTAACACGGTAACTTCTACAGCACACAAACCCCTGCACCTGTCAGAGAGGTGAGCAGGAATGGGGCCCATGGGAGGAAAACAATGTGAGTCCTGGAGACTGAGTCCATAGTGATGAGCGGTGAGCCCAGGGCTTAGCTCTACGTAGGTACTTGGTGATATTGACTGTTGAGATCCTGTTCAAGTTGATATTCTGTGTGTCCTTCTGTCCAGATGGGTGCTCTAGAACCCAACATTCCAAGTACTTGTGTATTACCTTGTGTATTCACATCACAGGCCATGGCTCCTGTTACTGAATACAGAATGGCCATCCTTCAGAATCATCACACAGGTAAAAAAGAGATAAAGCAAAACAGAGCCCAGGGAATGTCAAGCAGCGGGTTTTGGCATGGGAAGACTCTCCCAAAGGCAGTGCTCTTCCCAGAAACCAGAATAGTCAGAGAGCCAGACGACTACTGTGATATTCCCAGGAGGGAAGAATACATCAGCAAACACAGTGTTGGCAAATGAAAGTAAGCTTAATCATGGGGTCAGTGTGGCCTAGTAGCAGTTCCTTGGGGAAATTCTTTGTGTTGAGGTGATTTGGCACGCAGAGGCCATGCATGTGGACTTTGATGTGTTTGCCTCCACTGCACAGTGACAGCTGACCCTGATGCCTTCCCTCTTCTCTTAGGGGGCAGTGCCCAAAGGAAATGCCACTAAAGAGTTCATCGAGAGCCTCCAGCTGAAGCCTGGGCAGGTGGTGTACAAGTGCCCCAAGTGCTGCAGCATCAAGCCCGACCGAGCCCACCACTGCAGGTACCGTGCACTCTCCTCAGCCCAGGCCAGCACCGGGACTTCTGAGTGTCCCTAGCAGGCAAGGAGTGACCACTGGGATGGAAAAGGCATTTGACTGCATGAGGGACGCCGGAGGCTGCCCCTGTTTCAGTGTCTGCAAGGTCGAGGGACTCCCCCCATCTCCTGATAATCTCACAGCTTTGGCAGTGAGCGCACAGTACTTGAGGCAAAGGCATCGCTCGGGCTTGCCTTGAAGCAACACTTGAAGAGAGACAAGGACAGTTCTCAAGCAGAAGTCTCTTCCCTCTGAGCTGTTACAGGCATTCCCTTTGTACCATCAAGGTTCTTTGAGTCTTCTTGATGAGAAGACATCTTGCTCAAAATTGCATTTTCTCATTACAAGGGATCTATAAGAGGAAAATGACAGAGACCTCCAATGTCATTTGGCCCCTTTACAATATACTATGTATTTGGAGTGAGGAGGGTCTGGAGGAATGAGCTTTGCTAGCCTGAGACACTGCAGGGAGAGAGGTCGTGCATGAGCAAGAGATCGCTGAGTGGCTGAAAGGTCTTATCCTGAGCAGCTGTATGAAGCTGTCTCTTGTCACCCAAATGTCAGTCAGATCCCCAGTCCCTGCTATTTCCAAGAACCCCAGTCTACCCTCTGTCCTTATCACCAATCTTATTTCCATCTTCATGGCCACTGCAGAGATAAGATACTGCTGGATGGGCGCTGTCCCAGATGGGAAGCTAGCCTCATGGTGTCAAGTGACTGCTTTAAGGTCACACAGCAAATGGATCCTGCTGGTTCTGGCTCTGTCTTTGTGGGGCTCTGGCTTTACTTAGAACTCCAGTTTGAAAGTGACTCACACAATGGCAGCTGTGTAAGCATTTGACTGAGAAGAAGCTTTGCTTTTACTGAGGACTTCTGTCTTGAGTTAATTTGCCTCTGAGGTCTGTTGGGGTTTGCAACTTATTCGTGAGATGACATTTATTACCCTTCTGCCACCCAAGGAGCCTGACCTTGAAGCTGGAGACTTAGTGTTTTAAGTCCAGTGCAGTTCTCAGGCTGAGTTTGTGTCTCTGTGGGACACACTTTTCCCCTCTGTGAGCCTGTGTTATTAAAACATCTTAAATGCCATATTCTGTAGATCTCTGAAGTGTTTGAAGACAACCTGTCTTTCTAAAATATGTTTGACCTTGGAAACATTCCTAATGTGACTACAAGTTCTATTGTAATAGGTGACTAATTACCAACCTGCATTTCCTTATTATCCTAAACAGTTGATAATAATAACTTTCAAGGACTAGAAATTTGTATTACATTGATAAATGAGCTGTATAGGTACAATACCTTGAACAAGATTAGAAATGTATGTTGGTTAGTGCATGCCTTTAATCCCAGCACTCAGGAGGCAGAGGCAGTTGGATCTCTGTGAGTTCAAGGCCAGCCTGGTCTACAGAGAGAGTTCCAGGACAGCCGACAAAGCCACAGAGAAACCCTGTCTTGAAAAACCAGATTGAGAGAGAGAGAGAGAGAGAGAGAGAGAGAGAGAGAGAGAGAGAATGAGAATGTGAGTACAGTATATTTTGACAAAATTAATATCAAATTTGTGTCAATGTACAAAATTTGAATATAATATACGAAAGGCCAACCCAATGTAAAATATTAAAAACTAGTAGTTGTTTTATAGTAGATTCAATATTCTACCTTTTCATCCTATTATATTTGTATCCCCCTTTTTTCTTTTCAAAACAAGAATCCTGAATCTAATTTCCTTTGTTTAGTTTTTTTCCTAACCATTACCAATAACAACTTGTAACCAATCCCCCTAAACAATGACAAATATCCATAGCCTTTTGAATGACCAAAAACTACCCACCCCACCTCTTGGGGATGTGGGCATCGTATTCTTAAATTTACTTGGGCAATGGTATCTTTAGGGGATCCTGAGAAGAAAAATTTGGGTTAATTATCAAGTCCTGAGAGATAGCTGTATCATTTGTTGTCCAGTCTCTGCAAAAAGGGAAAGTGCAGTCTTGTCTCAAGTCCTAGATGGAGTCGTCTGTGAGGCTGGATCATCTCAGCTAACCACTTCGAAATAGTTGTGAGCAGTTTGTCATCCAAAGCCAATCTTTAGTGGTGTTTTTCAGCTTAGTGGTGTTGTCATAGTCCTGGTAGAATTGTCATTGTTGTGTTCCATCTTCTTTTTGGAGACTTCAGAGTTGGCATTCAGTCCATTATTTCTTTTCTTGGTCAATTTTTCTGGGTAGTTCTCCCTTCTTTCGATGCTTGTTTATTTGTTTAAAGATCTCAAACTCCTCCAAGTGTTTCTTTTTATTTTCCTGAAAAGACAAAAACCCTTCCCCAACCCTAACTTTGGGAAGTTCCTAGTCTAATTTTTATCAATTTTGATTTATGGTTTCTCCTGAATTTTTTGTTCTTTTTTCTATAGCTGTTTTATCATCCGGAGCAGTATGTTTTCGTACACTGGGCATTAAGTTCTTTCATTGCTCTGGGAAGGAGTTTCCATGGTGACAGTAAATGACTGAACCAAATTAGGCATAGGGACCTCTCTAAGGCCCCTAAGGAGTTTCCCGACTGCAAAGGTTACCTTGAATGTCCCTTATTGATCTTCATTCATCAGTCCTATGCCTTTCTTTGCCACACCTTCTGTATAATCCAGAAGGGAGGATCGTTCTGCGTGAATTATGCTTATGTAAAAGCATTGTTTCCAGGATCGCCCTGTTTATAGTCCCTTTTAAAGTGAACTTGTTTGCCACAATCAGTGAAGGTTTCTTTCTGGCCCTGTGCTGCTTCGTGGCATAAAGCCAGGGCGTGATCATCACATAGAGAGATATTAGCTTTCTATAGTAGCACAATCTCCTTCTCTAAGAAGTTGATTTTGGGAGATTTCCATACCTCCAGCTCTTCTCTATTTTTCAGTTGTCTTAGCCTTTCCTTGGAACCAGGCACTCCACTGAAATTGAGGATCAGGCTCTAAAACAGCTTTAACCAAGTCTCTCCAATCTTTAGGGATAATTCTGTTGCAAGTTGCCACAAATGGTGAATGCATGCCATATGAGACTATCACTTTCCTGAATCTTCTTAAATCTAACATTCCACAGGAGTCCAATTAGCTCTTACAGAGCCTTTATCATTTGGCAATTCCTGTAAATTTACTGAATATGTTAAGGTTGGTTGTTTGAAAACCTTTTGCTGTTCCTCTCTGACCTTATAATGCTACACTAAAATTGGTTCTCCTTTAAATTCCTCTGTCTGGGTTTGAATATCTCTGTGATCTGTTCTAATAAGTTTTTCTATGGCCTGTATCTTGGCACTCATATCAACCAACTTGTTTAGAGGTAAGCCAAGAATTATCAAACCAACCGCAAGGATTACCAGAATGATAATGTCAATCCCAGTTAAGTTAAATCATTTAATTATTCCAATTTTAAACCATTGTGTAATCATACAGAGACCTAGCTCTCCATTGTAATAGTGTTTCCTATTTTTTAATGTGGGGGGAAAAACACTTTTTTAACTGATTCCTCCCTTTAAGAATTCCCAGTTTTCTCAACAAATCTGCCAACCCTGACGGTGAAGATGTGAGACTGATGATGTCGTGTAGAACAGTAAAAGCCTGACTGGATTTCAAGGCAGCTGCCTGGTTTGCAGCAGCCTGAGAAGGGGGTTTAGGGAATGCCACCAGGAGAGAAGAAATGAAAGCCTAGCAGGCTGGGCAGTGACTCCAGCCACATGTGCTTCGGAGCCACCAGCAAACGGCTTTTTCGTGAATTTGTACCCCAAAAGTTGGGCTCCAGATGTAGCATGAATTCTAGTTGGTCTTAATGATAAAAACCCAGAGATAGATACTGGGGTTAAAGCTGAAGATCAGAGAAGCAAATCAGCCAGCCACTAGCCTTACCTCCACCTCAGATGGAAAAGGCGATCCTGTCCTCGGATTGCATCTTCAGACTGCATTGATCTTCAGATTGAACTGCCCTCCATCAAACCTTAGACTGTACTGAGCTCCTGTCTCTTCCTGCCTTATGTTCCTCTCTAGTGCTGGCATTAAAGGCGTGGGATTCCTAGTACTGAGATCACCTTTGTGTGAGCTATGTTTCTCTTATAGACTGGATCAATTTCATGTAGCTCAGGGTGGCCTCGAACTAACAGAGATCCATCTGCCTATGTTTCCTGAGTCCTGGGATTAAAGGTGTGTGCCACCACTGCCTGGCCTCTATGGCTAACTAGTGTTACTGGCTTTGCACTCTGATCTTCAGGCCAGCTTTATTTGTTAGATCATAAACAACATATCACACATAGTGACCCACAGGTTGAGAACCACTGATCTAGATAGAGTATGTCTTCTAGCCCTGCATCTGTAGGTGGGCCTTTCCCTCCAGGAGAAGCCCCATAACCCCAGGCTACTTTCATTCTGTTAGAGTCCTCCCATTTGTAAGGGCCAGGGAAGCATGTGGAAACCCTGTAGGGGTGTATGTTAATGTAGAGCCAAGGCCTTGGGCAATGTGATAGGTTCCCAGGGAAGGTAGAGTCTTGGTTGGGCCTCTAACACCCCATGCGCCCTATACCACACACACACACACACACATACACACACACACACACACACACGGGGGGGGGGGGGGGAGGCTGAGCCCTCATCAGCTTCTTAGAAGCCTGACAGACTCCTGTTGCTTAGTCTCCCAGTCCTCACAGTCACCAAACATATCTTCATGTGACCTATGGGGAGCCTCAGATCCCTGTTCTGTTCTTCCCTTGGCTGCACTGTCTCCTCCTCAGAACTGTTTTAGGCTAGAGTGTAGGATCCTGTTAGTTTGCTTACAATTCTGTCAATCAGTGAGATGTGTAATGAAAACCTGTCTATGAAACCATGGCCCCTTAGGTCTCACCCTAGTCCGTGTGGTTCCGCCCATTTTCTAGGTCTGCTTATCTTGTCTGAGCTCTAGCCTTCATGCTCAGACCCAGCCAGGCTAAGCTGTGGCCTCAACTCTAGCTTAGAGTGGTGGGCTAGAAATAGTCCAGGCAGGGCAGGCATACTTATGCAGTGTAGTAAGTGGTGCTGCAAGGAGAGAGGGAGAGTTCCTGTGAATCATGGTTGTGTCTCTAATGTTGGCCCAGCACCCAGGATAGGTGAGAGAACTTAGGCTAGCTGCTTAATGGCTATGATGGGTGCTTATGCCTCCTGGAGATGGAACCTAACCCAAGAGAAGAGGTGTAAATGCATATAAACCAAAGAGCTTGTGAAGGTCTCCTAGGATTTGGGTGCTGAAAACAGGCAGTGGTATAAAAGGTAAGAGTGAGGGGAATCTAGAAAGCACAGCACCGGAAAATTCCTCCAGATAGAGCATTTGGTATGTTCAGTGACTGTTGTTTCACCCTCAGCCTCCATAGCCTTGGGCCCTCGAGCCCTGCCTTGTATGAAGCATTCTGGCCCAAGGAGAAGAGAAGTGCTGTTTTGGCACTTGATATCCTTGAAAACAGGAAACAGTTTGGACCCACCCACTTACGCAACCCTGAAGGACTGTAGTCACTTTCCCTGTTCCTCAAGCATGTGTTTATCTAACCTGGTTGCCCAGTGCACCTTAGCCCCTTGTGAAACCCAGCTACCTGGTGTCTTCATAGTGTGAAGAACGGTTTGCTGTGAGAACTTGTTTAAAATCTCTGTAGCCTACAGAGCCAGAGGCCACTTGGTATCTCTACAGTGGAGCCCTCACTGACTGGAGCATGCACTTGAGAGCCTCCCTAGAAATAGGAAGGGTGGAAGAGGACCTGCTCAGGAGCCTAGACAAGGAGCGGATACTCTTGCGTTTGTTCCGCAGATGAAGAGTATTAAGGACCCTAGAGCTCATTGTATGGGAAGACATGCTCATAAGATAAGAAGTAGCTTGTGGTGAGTCACTCCATCCCTGGGAAGCAGAGGCCTATGACACAGCAAACAGACTGCTCTACACTACTTGTCTGCTTTAAAATGATGTATGGGAAGGCCAGGCCTGGTACCATACAATTTTAATCCCAGCACTCGAGAGGCAAAGGCAGGTGGATCTCTGAGTTTGAGGCCAGCCTGGTCTATGAGCAAGTTCCAAGACTATACAAACAAACCTTGTTTTTTTTGGGGGGGGGGTGTTAATGTATCATGTACATAATTTCACATGTGTTTTGTGTGTGTTTTAGAACTGGTAACAGAAAAAAAGGCAGAAAAGACAGACCAGTGGTGTAGTTGCTGGTCCTGACTGTTTTCTTCTGCGTCCATGTAGGACCTCCTTTTCTTGCTTTGCCTTCTTGCTCCTGGAGATCATGGAAGCAGGCTAGCATTTCTGCGCATTGCCTGTTGGCAGCATGCCTGCATCATGAGAGGCCCTTGCAATGATGGGAAAGAGCAAGAGGAATATGAAACCTCTGATCACCTGAGACAAACTGATAGGAACCCACACCTGCGTGACTGAGGGAGCCCAGCAGACCCAAGGCTGCCAAGCTACTATAGTTCCTATAGCTTGAAAAAGTATACTGTATCTCTGCTAGTGCTTGTCAGAGCTTCTAGAACTTCTGCCACCCCCCCACCCCCCATGTCCTGTCTTATAGTAACATTTCCCAAACTCATCTTACTCTTACCTGGGCCAGCCAGCTCCGGCCTATTATTGTGTGCAGATGCCTCAGAAAGCTTCTGACCCCTTGTGGGGAATGATTGACCCTGGAGGTCCTGGCTCTGCCTTCCAGACTTCGAGCACAAACCCAGTGCCACTACTGCTGGTATCCAGAGGTGTGGAGCTGGAGGCACACACAGCTCTTCTGGGTTATCCCAGAGCCCTTGCTGATGCAAGCATGCACTAGAAAGTAGGGTGGAAGACGCTCATTACTTGTGTAGTGGTTTTCAAACTGTGCGTGCTGATAATTCCTGCTGAAAGTCTGAATTGTGGTCATTTCAGTGTTTGTAAACGGTGCATTCGCAAGATGGACCACCACTGTCCCTGGGTCAACAACTGTGTGGGCGAGAACAACCAGAAGTACTTCGTCCTGTTTACAGTAAGTCAGCGTCTGAATTCCACACCGCCTCCACAAGGCAGTGGAACTCTTGCTCTTTGGAAAATCTCAGCACTGTTAGCAGTTTTTGCTGCTGTTGAGAACACTGCCTTCTCACTTTGGATCTCTCTGGCTCAACAACTGTCCTTTGCTTGTTCTTGTGAAGCTGATTTGAGTAGCTGGGGCAAGTGCTGTGTTCTGGGTATCACTCAAGCATTAGTCCCACATAGCTCAAGAAGGCAGTGTTGCTGGTGACCTCAAGCTCTGAGCTGCAGCTAAGGTGGAGAATAGTTGGCACTCTGACCTTTTAAATTAGAAGCAGCAGCAGGTCTTATGTGCTCCATGTAGCCTGAGTCACAACTGTGTTTAGGCTGTGTGTCTCTTCTGGGCCCACATATTCCTAGAGAGTGGCTGATAGTGTCCCACTCAAAACAGGAAGTAGGGGGTCTGTGGGCTGGAAGAGTCACAGATACGTTTCTGGCCTCAGCCTAGCAAAGTGTTCCTATAGCACATGTTCTGAGTAGCTGCTCAAGGAGACTGCATAGTTAGGACACTCTCCCCATAATGGCTCAGCCCTGCTTTCCTGTTTCAGATGTACATAGCTCTCATTTCCTTGCACGCCCTCATCATGGTGGGATTCCACTTCCTGCATTGCTTTGAAGAAGACTGGACAAGTAAGTATTGCCAGGGTTTCTCTCCCTGCTGTAAAGAGCAAAGGCTATAGGACCTGAGTGGGGTGGGGGGGTTAGGGGCCTCTATCCCCTTTTCAGTACCAGGCCCAGACTTATTTATTAGATCTTCTGAAAGCCTACAGATTGATGAGGTTGAAAGCGACAAAAAGCAGGCCCTTCAGGTTAGACAGACAATGGAGTAAGTTGGACAGGCACCAGGCTGGCAATGTCCCAAGAGACTACAGGCTCCTAAGAAGGGCAGAGGTGTGAGAGCTTCAAGTCTGGGGCTTCAAGACACTTGTTTTACTCTTGCCACTGATGGGGGTGGAGCCCAACGCTACACCAGGCAAGCTCCCCCTCCTAAGCAGCACCCTAAACAGGATACTGTAATCAAGGTCATTGTGTTTTTCTTTGGGTATGTAGTAGTAGTAGTCATTGCTTGTCTTGATGATACTTAGAGATCTCAGACAATGTCTCCCTGTTTCACAAGTGTTCCGTTTAAGTGTGCACATGCTGAGGAATAGCATTTAGCCAGAAGACTGCCGTAATACTGAGGGAGAAGGGGGGGGGGCACAAAATAACAAACAGCCACATGCTGGCCCAGACCTTTCACTCTCAGAATCTGCAAGGCAGATGCCCAAGCAGAGCACTGTTCTCCAGCCCTGCCATTGGCCAGTGCCCTCTTCCTTCCACATCTTCACTGTGTGCCCACCACACTTCTAAGAGGGGGACGGGGCAAGCAGGATGCCATCTGCAGAACTGAGTGAGTCCAACCAGTCCCTGCTCACTTAGTGAGTATTCTGAAAGCGCATGTATTCTGCTAACCCTGGCAATCCAGGTCAATTCTGATGTGGCCTTGGCAACTTGATATAAAGTGTCCAACGAGGTCATTTTATCATCACAAACCTCCTTCCTGTGTCAGGTTACCTGTGGCCATTGATTGCATAACCCAGACTATCTCAGAGGTGATTGACTGGCTATGTAGTGGTGCTGACAGGACAGTTAGAGCCCACTAGAAGCAGGCAACGTGCGGGGGCTATTTTGATTATTGCTTTGTTTAGACCCCATAAGCTCCAGGATAGGAGAATGCACCTAATTTATATATGACAAAAGCTGGGGTCAGAGTGTGAGCATAGTACCAAGACCTCTGGCCTGAATAGGCCCGCAGTTCAAGCCTTGCTGTCAAACCTTGTCTGATGCCTCCAATGCACAGGGTCCACCCAGCCAGATTCCTAACAGAGTGGACTCCAGACATCCATTTCTAGGGCAGCAAGGCTGGGAAAGCAGTCCCCAAAGTAGAAACCTGAAAATTGCCCATGGATGATAGTTAATGTCGTCCTTGCTTGGCTCTGGCTAAGCTGTTGAGCCCATAATAGATTTTGTATAAGAAGCTCAAGGAACTGTGCCCTAGGATGGGTGCTCTGAGTTAACATTCAAAGAAGAGTGTTTGAATATTCTATATTCCTTGGGCCTGGATCCTGTCATTTCAAATCCTATTTGGAATTCTCAGAGCCTGGGACAAGAAGGAAAGGGAGTGGTGAGCCTCCCTGGCTCCACCCCTATTAACAGTGCAGCTGAGAAGGGTGTGGTGTCCATCTTGTATGAGTTGTGCGTGCGCACGTACACACACCATATACCACACCCCACAGCTGGAGTGAGCTATATAGATGTTCTTATCCATTCACCTGTACTGCAGGGAAATTAAATCTCAGGATGCCCAAACTTCATGTCCAGAGACCTATGGTTGGGCACCATTCCAAAATTGATTGTATGGAAAAAGGGGGGCAATTCCAATTTCACATGGAAGGGGTGGGAAAGCGGGCTAGTGTTGAATGGCAGGGCCGTCATAGTCAGAGATCATGGTGAGGCTCTTGTCTCTTACCCATGACTGTCAGACTTGAGAGCCTTACTTCTTCCCAGAACCCTTCACCACTCAGAGCTAGGCAGGTAGTCCCCTTGCTTGTGGTTATCACAGCCATCTCCTTGTCTAGTAGGCTGCCAAGACCAGGTTCTGCCCATCCAGGCATAAAGAAGACAGTTTACCAGTTTCAGTGGATATGACACAGGTATCAGGCACACAAGTAATAGATACACATTCAGGCAGAATTCCGCATACATACAAATCAAATTAAAAAGAAGAGGATTCATGTGAAGGTGTAAGCTCCAGGGAAGCCAGAGAAAAGGAAGGCATTCCATCCGAGGCACTCCATACCACCCTCCCCGGCACATACAAGGTGTTGGTCCCTGTTCATTCCCAACCCCACCTCCCTACATAGTCAAGGTCCATGTAGCCTCTGTCAGAGGAAGCAGGCCTAACCCACACGAGCCAAACCAAGATGCTGCACCACATCCTGCTGCCGTTGCCGGGTAGAACATACCACATGTGTGCTGCATTTCCCTTCTCTGTTCAAACACTATCTCCCATACCACCTTAGAGCACTGATGTTTGAGTTAGGCTTTGTTCAGACAGAGGAGTCCACTGCTCAGAAGCCACACAGCAGCCACACATCACTGCTTTACAGTGCAAAGGTGAATGAGTGCCTGCCTCTCTTCCCCCACCCCCACCCAGGAGCAAAATAGTAAAAGCTCCAGCAAGAGACTGACCATCTCAGGTACACAGATGTCCCTGACAGGAACGGGCATTTCCATACACTGGTTAGGCGCCCCTCCTTGGCAAGTTGTCTGCTTCAAGCCCCCAAACTACCAGGTACTCCTGAACCTACCCAAGTCTCTTACCTGGGACCCAAAGGAAGCATGGGGTGGCAGCTAGGAGTAGGGGTACCTGTCCAGGAAAGGCCAGGCCAGGCAGCACTGGGGGCTTCTGAGCACACATTCCTTCTCTGTGCTCTCTGGGGAGAGGCCTAATAGTCTTCTTCTAAGGAGGCCACTCTGGGACCTGAGGGCATGAGCTGAGGCAGGCTAGTTAGGGAAGAGGAATCCCCGCTGGGCCCAGTCTCTTGGGAACTTGTTGAGAAAGTTAGAGGTAAAAAGAATAGGACCTGGAGGCAGGGTGGGAGTGGCAGGGAGGCATATGGCCATTGCAATCCCCGTGCCGTGCCCCTTTCCTTGCAGAGTGCAGCTCTTTCTCGCCTCCCACCACAGTCATCCTGCTCATCCTGCTGTGCTTTGAGGCACTGCTCTTCCTCATTTTCACATCCGTGATGTTTGGGACCCAAGTGCACTCCATCTGCACAGATGAGACGGTAAGCAGGGTACCTGCCTCCTCCAAACTAGGCTTTGGGGACCCAGGCCAGGTGTCAGACCTGAGGGCTCAGGGTGCAGGGTCACATGGAAATGGCCCTGTCTGCAGCCTTAGCCAGAAGGTTGCCTTCAACACAGTTCCTTCTTTATTACACATTGTGCCCTACTGGGCATTCTGCCAGGGTCTTGCCCTCTCCAGCAAGGCTCTAGACATTAGCTTCTAGAGCTGATCTGATGGCTGGATCCAGGAGATCGATCTGCCTTGAGCCTCCCAGGGCAGCACATTCTGGTCCTTGCTCATTTCATCTTCTTGTCCTCTCCCACACTCAGTTCATGTCCTACAGCCAACTCCTGGCCTTCCATGATGTAACACTTCTTGACTTTTGTGCTTTGGGTTATAGAAGATGGGGTGGGTAGCGCCTTGGCATGAATGTGCAGAGGATTCATGGGGCCCTGGGTTCACCCTCTTGCTTGCTTGGCTGTATGAGTGCTGCCCACCTACCTCCCCAGAGAGACACTTTCAGCTGTGGTCTGGGGGGGCCATGTTCTTCCATAACCAGTATTAGACGGAGGATGGCTTCAGGTGCTCCTGCTCTGTGGGCCTAGCACAGAGGGGACAGTGCTGTCCACTGCCAGGATGCCATTGTATTTCTAGGTGGTTCCTGATGCTTTCAACCACTGTGTCATTTATAAAAATTCATGTCGTTGCAAAAGGTTTGTTAACATAGTAACCTTGGTGTATATTCAACCATATATCCAACTGTTAAATGGAGCCAGCTGCTCCACAGAAGACCTATAAGGAACCAAATGTGACTGTCAGGTTCTGCCCATGTGGGGAGCCCTTCCAGGTCCCCTAGAGCATGTTCCAGGTTTAGAAGTAAAGTGACAGTCTAGTTCTAAAGAGAATCGTGTTGGAAAGAAACAAAAGGCCTGTGGCTCACGGTGAGAGCATCCTCCTTAAATTGATTCCTCCCTGGTCCCTAGGCTGTGAAAACATGGGCTACCCCATCCCTTCTTGGCAGAGACCTGTAGCAGCCAGACAGCCCCTGCTCTCTGCTGCTCTGGCATCTCAGCAGCTCTATTTGAAGGAGGGAAAGGAAACTCTCTTCCCACTACCTGATTTGTTTTGTTTTGTTTAACTTTTTTTCCCCCCTGAGACTTGGCAGGGGAAGTGGCACAAGCTGTGAGAACTGCCTTGGCCTTCAGGCTCCTCCCTGAGGGAGCTCTGGGAAGACCCTCACTCCCCACCTCCTCACTGTGACTGATGCTACAAGCTGCTTTCCCTCTAACCTGCACTAATTTCTTGTTCCTCTTGTGGTTACTCCCCTCACCAACTGCCTCCTGCTGTCTCACCCTCTCTTTGTGTCTCTCCAGCCGGCCCACGGGCTGCTTCTTGACCCTCTGGGCTGGTGAGACAGCACCAGGGCAGACCCTTTATCTGCTGCTCTCTCTATTTTTTTTTTCTTCTGCAAAGTGGTCATTGTAGCTCCAACTCTCCTATACGTCTTTCCCATACCAACACCCACCATTGGCTGTCAGAATTTTGAGCTCCTGCACCAAAGCCATTTCGTGCATAGGTGCCTTGGAGAGATCCCTGACCCAGCCAGGACTCAGGTCTGACACACAGACCCTTTGACTAGACAGTGTCGGTCTTGTTGGCGGCGGAGGCCCAGGTGCCTGCTGAGAGCTCATTGCCTCTTCCTCCTTGGGGGCTTGTAAGTGTGTGAGGCTTCTTATGAGACAGAAGAAAGCTGCATCGTGTAGGTAGCTTTACGCCCTGAGAAAGAAGTGTTCGCTCTGGTCATCGGAGGCATGTGGACATCCCTCCCAAAACTACAGCCGTGGAGTGCTTGACTGAAAGTATGATTGTTCTTGTTTTCAGGGAATAGAACAATTGAAAAAGGAAGAGAGAAGATGGGCTAAAAAAACAAAGTGGATGAACATGAAAGCTGTTTTTGGCCACCCTTTCTCTCTAGGGTGGGCCAGCCCCTTTGCCACACCAGACCAAGGGAAGGCAGACCCGTACCAGTATGTGGTCTGAAGGACCCCTGACCAGCATTGACACACAGACCACATCATGGCACCGTCCCATCAGCTCTCGTGAATGTTTAGGCCAAACGCAAAGCAAAGTGACTACTCTTAAAACTTTTTTATGTCTCCAGAAAAATGGCTGAGCATTGCAGAGAAAAAAAAAGTTCCCAACTTCTATTTTATTTTTTTTTAAAAATCATCTTTCCAATTTTTTGATGAGTGAAGCTGCTCTTTTTCCTTTTAAAATCACTTCTCTGGCCTCTGTTTCCTCTCTGCTGTCTGTCAGCATGACTAACGTGGAGGGTGCTGCCCAGGCCCTGCCCCTTCTACTAATTGAATACCCCCTGATGCTGTTCGTGGATGAACTGGCCCGGTAGGGAAGCCACGAGGGCCCTGACCTCCTCCTGCCCACAAGGCAGCACTGGCAGCCACAGGACTCAGAACCTCATTGAAGATGAGGCCTAAGAATGGCAAGATTGGGGCTGGAGCCTTTAGAAGGGCCCTTGGTTCAGTGGCTTCCTGCCCAAGTGAACACAGGTTGTCTCATTCTCAAAATTAATTGCCAGCCTTGTACTTCATGGTCATGGATGTACAAAATGATTTGTGTGAGGTGGGAGAGGTGGGGGGGAGGGGTGGTCTTTGAATCCTGAATCAGCAATTATGTCCCTCTGGTTTTTTGGAAGACTATGAAGGAGATGTGTTTTCCAGGTCAAAAATGCCTTATACAATCACGAGAGGAAGAACACAATTTCAGGCAAGCTACATTCCCCTGTGTTTTACAGCTGCTTCCTGCCCCAGTTCCCACCCTTTCCCAGCAAAGGTGTCAATCAAGCTGTGTTCATTCTGCGGGAAACAGACAGGCCAGCTATCAGAATCATCTCATTTTTAAGGCTGTCATGAGCATATATTTTTCTGGAGTTTAAAGCCCTCCAAATGTGCACAGACCTATATCTTATGTTTAGCCTGGGAGGTGGTTTGTAGATGTTAGGCAACATTCTTAGAGTTGCCAGGTAGCCTCAGCCCGCCACACAGACTAGCTCTCCCATCAGGAGGCACTGTCTGTGCAGAGTCACAGGAAAGGGCTGGTCCTGAGCTAGGGAAGGACCAGGGCTGTAGGAGGTGCTGAGAGAAGACCATTCTTGAACACTCCTCCCATTTAGACCCTGCGCACCGTGAAGTCCTCCACACCAGTGGGTTTTAAAGCAGTCGCCACAAAACTCCCTTTTTAGCTTTTGCCTTGGGGTGGGGGTAGGGATAGGGTTTTTCACTCTAGTCCTGGGTGGGAAGAAAGTTAATGTAGCCCTGTGATTTTTCAGAAGTCAGTGGGACATGCTGCCTCTTCCCAACTCTGTCAGTGCTTCCACACGGAAACAATGCAATAAACCTTTTCCAAACCTCTGTTTCTGCTCCACTCTCTCCCCAGGGCCTGCGCACAAGGGTAGGTGGCATCAGGCTGCAGGGTAAAGGAGTTTCCTTTTGTTCCTAAAGGGTATTGATGGCCTTTCTGCAGGCAGAATGCTGTGTGTCTGTGTCTGTCTGTGTTGGTCCAGCACTCTGGAGTATAGGCCAGAGCTGCTCAGCACAGTAAAACTGAGCCAACAGAAAGTGCCTAGAGTCCTTACCCACAGTTCTAGAGTGCTACTGGGGGGGGGGGTCTAACTGATGGTATCAAGTGATGACAGATGAGACAACCCTGGGGTATTTAACTGAGGACTTGCCCGCCTTCCCTACCTCAGTTGGCTTTGACTTGCCGGTGCTGTGCTAGGCGGAGGTCCTGGTGGATGGTGTGTGTGTGTGTGTGTGTGTGTGTGTGTGTGTGTGTGTGTGTGTGTGTGTGTGTGTTCACATAATTTTATCTATTTACATATAGGCTTGTTTAGATCGAGTTCATAGCATTTGTTCTCCAGATACTTTTTAAATTTTATTTATAATTCTCTAGGTATATATGAAAGAGGTGTGGCCTATTCCAGGTTCAGTTGGTTAGAAGGGTGTAGCCTTGCTCAGATACTCAGGATGGACCACTGGGCAGCAGACAGCAACACTACAGCTATGGTTTCTGTTGCTGCCATTGTCTGTCTGCCTGTCTGTCTCTTTCTCTCCCCCTACCCCCCCACTTTGCTTCTCAAGACTGGAACTCAGGAAATAGCCTTCAAGGGCATTTGTAAGCTGCTCGTGGAGTTGCTTTCCCCATGGAGTTTCTAAGACACTACAGGAGTTGGAATCCTGAAATGAAAGCTAACCCTCTAAACAGGCTTGCTCCTAGCTTATGTCCCAGCTTTCATTTGAGTTTGCCTCTGCATTATTACAAGTCCCAGTACTCAAAGCAAAAGGGAATCAAGACAGTACCACCCAGGGTGGCCTGTATGTGTGTATCCTATTTCATTTTCTCTGAGACAAGGAGCACTTTTCTGAGAGCGCAATGACCAAGGCATGTGTGTCAACAAATGATTCTGCCTCTGAGCTCTTCTGGTTTCTTCAGATATAGTAAAAAATCTTTCTCAGTGGTCCCCACTGGTAAGGAAGCCTTTGGATCCCATCTCTCAGAATGGGAACTCTGGAGAAAAGGAGTGAAGAAGACATGGTCAGTTGGGCTGGGTGATCCCATGTTCTTGTCCATCTCTAATGTCATATCTGCATATTTACATGGGCTTGGTGACATATATAGGATACATACCAAATTAGAAATATGTGCCAGGCTTCTCCTTGATGCCATTTCATCTTTGTAACACTTGGACCTTCCAAGAGTTAAAGGGTGGCCAGCTTTTGCTCATTCTGACTCAGCACATCATATCCTGATGAGAAACCTCTCAAATGAGCCAAACTACCAAGTGCTTACTAAGGAATACCCATGCTAGACAACCCCACTCCAGGAGGATGGGCTTGGACTCTTCAAAGCAGAGTAATAAGTTTTCCATTCCTCCTCTCTCAAAACAAAGTGCACCTGTTCCAAAGGTTGACCTAGCCAAGGGACACAAGTGGTTGAGAATTGTGGGGACGGGCCTTCAGGTTAACTCTGCTGGCGGTGGTGATGGATGCTGCTGCTGCCTGGTTCGTGGGATGTGGTACCCGAGGCCAGCAGGTGCTCCCACTGATCAACTACTTCCACTCTGCGTGTGGCCTCTCCCACAAATGAATGCCAAGGAACCTGGGATGTATAAAACAGCTTCTGATGATCCTTCAACATGTCGTTCAAGCCTGTCTTGTCCAAGGCCACCTTACTGAAGAGCCAGCAAGGAACCAACCTTCCTGTGAGGAGCATCCAGTGAATTCTCCAGGCCCATAGTGTCCTGGTCTTCATTTTCCACTGTAACTTCATTATTCACAGTACTGATTGTTGACTATATGAAGCCAAGCATGGAGGTGCACACCTGCAATCCTAGCAGGTTCAGAAGAGGCAAGAGGGTCAAGTCCAGGTCATTTGTGGCCATATACAGAGCTCAAGGTTAGCATCTGGTACATGAGACCCTACCTCAAAAAATAAAGAATTCATAAAGAGCCAGGTACAGTGCCCTGTGTCTGTAGTCCCAACACTCAGAAGGTTAGGACAGGAGTGTGGCTTGAGTCCAGTTCAAGACCAGCCTCAGCTGCACAGCGGAAACCCTTATTTCAAAGATAAAGGAAAGACGCCACTGAGCAGCTTTCCAAAACCAGGGCCTGCACCTTCTCATTTCTTCCTCAGAAGGAAGTTATGGCTTCATCAAAGAGGAGAGACAGCAGAACCTTCTCTGTCCTTCACTCTTAATACACACGAAGCAGAGGCCCCAGGTCCCTTACGGTCCCATGGACAACGAAAAGCAGAGGAATAATGATCACTACTACAGGGGTGGCATACACTACCATGCCCAGCAAAAACAAACATCTTTTAATACATTCCCTGCTGAATGATGTTCCAAAGGCTTTTGGTTGTGAATGTGTGTGTTGTGGGTCACAACAGGAAGATGTTTACTACTGTGGGCGAGGCTACAGTACAAGGGTGTGAGCTAGTATCATCTGGCCAGCTCTAGAGAGCCTGCTGTAGGGGTTCTAGCCAACTCATCTGCTGACACTGGGGTCTTGTTCCAGGAGTCTCACAAGCCTTGGGGTCTCTGCCTCCCTTGGGAGTCTCAGGCCTCATATATTCATGCTGGGGTGTTGGTGAGTGTTCACAGACCACACTCCACAGAAGGTACCAGTGAAGCCCAGTGCCTGTTCTCTTGAGCCTGAGACAAGGGTATGCACACCCATGAACCTCCGGCTGCAGAATTTTGCCTTCAGGACACTTTTAAGTCTACATAAGACTCCTAGAAAAAGGAGCCCTCAGGCCTGTTTTACGCATCAGTTTATTTGGATTATTTCCTTTTAGACTCAAAGCTGACCCTCCTGGTGTCTGTCCACTTAGCTGCTAAGGAATGTCCGCACACATGCCAGTTGAACCTCACTTTGAGGTCCAGAGTGAGGCTTTGCCAGAGAATGGGGAAAACACTTGATGGAGAGAGAAAAACTGTTTGCCCTATTTCTTTCTGCATAACCTTCCAACCAAGCTTGGGCTGCTGTCTCAGCCTGTCAGACCTCTGCTGAGTATCAGTACTGACACCTTCCTTACCAGGTGTCAGTACACCCAGCCTGTCATCACATTGTAGTGCCCCAGCCCTGAAAATGAATCACCTCTGGTGTCACGGCTGCAGCAAGAAAGGTATGGCCAGGGGCTGCCAAGGGCAGCATATGCCTGTGTACATGATTTTCAGGGGGTCTTACCTGACTCTTGTTCTGATTATGTAAAACTAATGCTGCTCCATGGTGAAATGTGGGTAGATGCACAGGAATAAACACCATTTGCAAAGATAGCAGTTCCATGGGGAAATCCTGTACGTACTACTACTCCCCAGTGATTCCACACAGGTTGCTGGATGGCCCAGGATCATGTAACACTGTGAACCATCTCATTGCCACATCCTGTTCCGATTTATAAAATTAGTCTGTACTACTGCACATTGCAACTTTTTATTATAATCCAGTATTCCAGTTTATAGTGCACTGTCTGTCTTGAATTTTTTTGATGTTTGTTTAAACTTTTCATTGTGAAATAATTTCAGGTTTACAAAAAACAGCATAATGGTGTATCTTCTATATGACATTCAGTGCCAAAGATAAACATCTTACAACCATAACAACAATAAAAACTCCTTTCTCTTTTAAGAAAATAATTTTAAAAAGAAAGAGGGCTGGGGCAGTAGTGGCGCACCCCTTTTAATCCCAGCACTCGGGAGGCACATCTCTGATCTCTGAGTTCCAGGACAGCCAGAGCTATACAGAGGAACCCTGTCTCAAACAACTTTAAAAAAAGAAGAGAGAAACTTGGAGTCTGCATGGTGGCACATGACTGTAATCAGGAGGCTGAGGCGGGGAGGTCACCTGAGCCTAGGCATTTCAGACCAGCCTACACATACAGCAGAGTGCAACCCATTTTTTCTTTAAAAACAACACTGTGGAGACATGCTGTCCTCTACTTCAGGGGCTTTCTTGAGGCTCCTCTCCTTGCCCCTTTTGCCTTCAGGGATTCCACATTCTACTGTTTGTCTCTTTACCCCATTTCTGGCAGTTACTCAGTCTTAAGTTTGTCATGATCTACATTATTTTAAATTGAGGATAAATGCATATAATGTAATATGAATCATTTTAAGTGTATAACTGGTTCTGTGGCATTTATCAAATTCAGAACAAATCCCTTCTGTTTCCAAAATAGTTCCACCACAGACCTTGGCCCAGTGCAGACTGGACTGGTACTCTGTAGAAGCCTTTATGTCTTAGGGTTTTAGGCCATGGTTTGGGGCAGGAGTGGCACTGGTATGTTAGCATTGGTGGTTCTCTATAATTGGGGACACTTGTCACTGATCTACTCAGTCTTGGCAGTCCTGACTTTGATCGTTCACTGCTGTAAACTCCTTTGGTGATTGATGTCTCATACGAAGAGAGAACATGCGCTCAGATCCCTTTTTTGTTTTTGTTTGTTTATCCTTGGCTGTCCTCGGCCTGCCGAGTGCTAGGGTTAAAGCTGTGTGGCACCACACCTGGCTGTTGGTATAGGATTGGTCAGATGTCTGCATAACAAAAAGGTTGTCCATTATGCTAGTTACGGGAGAAGCCTGCATGGGAGGGGAGATGTAGAACTAGGTGTCTGCTGGAGGGAGAGAGTCTTGAGTCCTATGAATGAGCACATCCATATCACTCAGTAAATTTCCTTGGCTTCCAAAAGAGGTGGAGAGAGCTGAGGGAACGGGGGGGGGGGGGGGCAAAGGCTCTGTAAGGATGTTATGGGCCTGGAGACTTGGTCTAGCTGTATCTATAACAATTGTGGGCTTTTTCCTACCCATCACCCTCTATCTGTGGCCTGGTGGCCGAGTTACAGCCAGCACCCACAGCAGGTGAGTGGTCAGCTCGGGAGAAGCCACGGGGAATGTCCACTGCATGAGCAGACCTGACGTCAACCCATAGTGACCTGTGCACCTTCTTCCGGTGCCCGCTGCACGTGGTACCTGCTGCTTCCCCTTGCATGTTTGTGTCCTATATGTGTTGTCTTCTCCCCTCACTCAGCCTTCCCAATGCCGAGCTTGCTGGTCCTACGGTGGGCAAGGGGCCCCTTTCTTAGTGATTTCATCAGATGGGTAACCTAGCTCATGCCTACCAGAGCCAAGATATCCTTGGTCACTGCCCAACAGCAGACCTCTGCCTCTGGGGGAAGGGGCCCAGTGGTAAGTGGGTGACAGACAGTTCCAATGCCAAGCCTGCTTATTGTGTGTTACAGTTTCTACTCTGCCCTGCAGCCCTGTGAGGCTTCCAGGATAGCAAGTTATGCCATATTGGACTCCCTCTCCCCTGCTCTGCCAAGGCAAAAGGTGTGTTCGTGTAGCATAGGTCACACCACACTGACCTTTTGCCCCATTCTCCTCCAGGGCATTGAACGCCTCCAACGAAAGAAACAGCCCCGGGAGCGCACGGGCAGCTGCAAGTCGGTCCAGGAGGCTTTTGGTGGGGACTTTTCCCTGAACTGGTTCAACCCTTTCACCAGACCTTGCCAACCAGAGATACCCATTGACAAGGGCTTGGTACGGCAAGCGTCATCTCTGTCAGACATGGACAACATGGAAACAACCGAGAGCCAATTGGAGACAAAAGACAGGGACTCTGTGGAGGTGCTGGATGAATAGAGGCTGTGGGGAATAACACAACAACAGTAGCCACTGGCCTGGTGGGTACCCCAGCTCCCTGGGCTCCCACAGGCCACTCTGTCACCCTACCCTTTCTCCAGTTAGGACACGGGGTGGGGCGTGGGCAGAGGAGAGTAGGGACTTTCCCTGAGTTTGTCTTAGTAGGGTGTGCCAAAAGGGATGGTCTGGAGCCATTCTCCAGGCCTGGGAAGGCTGCCAAGCACTATTCAGCAAGGGAAAAGGTGGCCAGGGTGGACTTGGGGAAGGGTACTGACATCAGGGATTACCAACCTGAAAGGCTAGAGACACCAGCCATTCCTAGAGAAGGGAGTCCTTGCCTGGCTGGCTGTGGGAATCAGGACAAAGGATGGGGCTACTGAACCTCCCCTCCGTGCTTGGGCTGAAAGATTACCCCACCCATCTGTATGCATGTGTGCAGAACCTGAGCCTGAGTTACGACAGTATCACCCCAAAATAGTTCCCATCCTATAGATACTAGACTCTTCTCTGAGCCAGCTTTTCTGTGGCCACAAGATTGCATTCCCGGAAGAGCTGGGAAAGGACATATATTGAGCTCCTGGAGAAAGTTTAGTAAGACATGGGGACAGGTGCAACCAGAAACAGCCACCTTTGTGTTTCAGAACAGCCCCCAAGACAGCGCCTCACAGAAAGCTGCATGGCTGCACCTAGTGGCGCACGCCTTCATTCCCAGCATTTGGGGCAGGCCACCAGATACAACCTTGTCTACAGAGGTCCATGCTGCATAGTGAATCCATGTTTTAAATACAACAAAAAAAGAACTGCATAGTGGCCAGGACATGCAGACTGCTGGGAGCTTGTGTATCTGGCTGTCACTGGCAGTCTGGGCAGACTCCTGCACTCTCCAGTCTATTGCAGTACTTGCTGAAGCAGCAGATTCTGCAGTCTCTCCAGTTAGATAAGTCTCAAGAAGCACACCAGTTCCCCAGCTCAGGCCTTGACATTCCCCAGTGTTGCTGGCAGCGACCCTGGCAGAAGATTCTGTATTACATCCCTTCTTCCAGTTCTGGGTGAAAGGACATGAGTCCTGGACCAAGAGAACCTGTGGCCTCAGTGGCATGAGTCAGTATTACTTGAGGTACTGTCTCAGGACACGGAGAAAGGAAAGCTGTGGGGTGCCAAGTAGTGGTCTTACTCTTGGGCAGCATCCTAGGCAGTCCCTGGAGGGTAGAGATCCGTCAGATTTTCTTAGTACACCCCACACAGGGTGGCGGTAGGGCTCCAGCACTAACAGATGTGGCCGACCCCCTCCACTGCAGGTGATCTGCTTTAACGTTTATTAGGACTAACATGAGGAGCCCAAGTTGGCCCCACTGCTGACCCTATTTGGAGAGAGCGGTCCTCTGGCTGCAGGGCCCCTAACCCCAAACAGACCTGGACGGCCTATGTGCTGGACCATATACCAGAGACTCCACACCAAGGAGAAAGTAGGGCTAGTGACTTGGTCCCCAAGGAACAACAGTTAAAGGAAGGAGCTTTGGAGTCAGGATCTGTGTTGAGTTCAGGCCCTCAAGAATGTCCTTGAACACTAGGTCTTAAACTCCTTGGAGCCATCTTGACCAGCAGCAAAGGTACCTCCCAGCCCCACAGCCATTTGTTTCCAGAGTACTTCCCCTAGAAAAGTTGAGGCGGGCAGGCATTTTGCTCTCACAGGTTTAGACCTCTTCAACAAACCCATTATCATGTCAGGGCCTCAGCCTCATCTCTACCAAGGAGAGACGGGCAGCCAGGATCATGTAGGTAGTAGTCTGTCCAGCCCTGAACCTTGTGCCTTTTCTCCACGGTGACTCCTGAGATTATGCTCAGCATGGCAACTGATAGGAAGAGGTCCGGTGTTTCTAGGAGGGAGGCCGGTTATATGCCTGCCTCTTGTTTGAATAAAAGTTCTTTGATCTACCTCTGTGGGTAAAGGTGCTTATTTTTAGCAGGGGATCCCAACCCAGCACCCTGGACAGCGTACTTCCTCTCAAGTCCAATACAGAAAATACCCCTTGTTCAATCTGTACTCAGTCTCTCTGGAGTACATGTCCACTTAGAAATTATAGCCCATGAGAGAGGCTGGCCATCCTGAAGAAGGCCCAGACCAAGGAGGCCAACCCCCTTGGAAAGAGCTCCTGGATCCGTGAAGTTCAGAGGTGATGCCTCTCCCCAGGTTTGTTAAGCAGCATGCTGGTATAAAAGAAAAATTTAACTCAGGACCACATAGCCGTCTTAAAGTCACCAGAGTTTAATTCAAAGCATAGTGATCGTCTGAGCAGATCCCTTGCTGGCAGAGCAAAACAGACTCCAGTCAGCAGAGCAGGGTAAGTTGCTTACCCGATATTATCATTGGCCATAGACAACTCCTCGTAGGGGTCTCCTTCCCATGGCCTGCCTAGAGACAAGAGGGCCTCACGCCAGCGTGGGGCCTGCTTCTGAGAGGACAGAGCCTTGAGATGAGCATGTAGTGCCCAGGACCAGGATGCTTTCCTACAGAACTGTCAACTCAGCCTCTAGACACCCATGGACTTGATAGAGTCCATAGTCCAGATGGAAGACACCTCCAGCACTTTCAGTCCCCCAGAATAGCAGCTCTGGGCTCTGTATACGGTTCTGAACCCCGATGACAGTTGCACTGTCTTCTGAGGCCATGACTCCTAAACTTGTTTGAGATGTCTGCCTGTGATGTATGCTTCAAGCTGTAGAGAGGTACCCTGCCCCCATGGGGCTACTGCCCGATGTTACATTGGCCTTTGAGCTCTATCTTTTGCTGGGCTGGCTCTTGAATCTGCCCTTACATGAGTAATTAAATCCAATCATCCCTGACCTGAAAGCTAAGTACAATTTAGGAAATACTAACAAGCTTAGCTAAGGCTCAGAGCCAATCAGGGCTCCTGCCTTCATCTCCGTGGTATCAGCTGGGCTAGTTAGTGATGAGAACGATCTTCTCGGAATGCACATCCTTCACTTGTCTGGAAGTAAACTTGACAATAAATTTCCTGGGTCCAATTTTCTCTGGGGTGCATTTCATTTGGAAATGGATGAACTTTCCAGGTGGCACTGTCCTAGAAAATTTAAACGCACACAGTCAGCAAAGATGCCACAGAAGGAAAGTGCATTGCATGAGGAGCCAGGCATCTGGTTGTGGGACAGCTCTTGCAAAAGCCTTCTGCTCCAGGGCCCAGTAAACGGCCTCCACCCAGAATGTGGCTACTTGTCTCAGCTGTAGGACAAGATGGCTAGCTGGGATGACTACTTTCCAGCTATGCCAGTCACAAACCCTCCTGGGGGGTCTTCAGGAACATGGCTCCTGGTGAATCTACAAGAAGGTGTTGTCTAACTCTAGGTACTTAAGATGCCATTACCTGGGAGGGTGATAGACTCTGAGGCCCCACTCCAGAACTTCTGAACAGAATCTGTTCTTTAACAATGTTCCCGGGGAATCTACATCTGTGAAGGTTTAAGAAGCCCTAGTCTCCTCTTTCCTTTCTGCCGCCGCCATGCCATCCAGACTGAGGAAGACCCGGAAACTCCGGGGCCACGTGAGCCATGACCACGGTCGCATTGGTAAACACCGCCAGCATCCAGGAGCGCAGGGATGCTGGAGGTATGTATCACCACAGGACCAACTTCGACAAATACCATCCAGGGTACTTTGGGAAAGTTGGTATGAGGCATTGCCACTTAAAGAGGAACCAGAGCTTCTGCCCAACTGCCAACCTGGATAAGCTGTGGACACTGGTCAGTGAGCAGACTCGGGTCAACGCTGCCAAGGACAAGACTGGAGCTGCCCCCATCATTGATGTTGTGCTATCAGGCTACTACAAAGTTCTGGGGAAGGGAAAACTCCCTGAGCAACCTGTCACCGTGAAAGCCAAATTTTTCAGCAGAAGAGCTGAAGAGAAAATAAAGGGTGTTGGAGGTGCCTGGGTCCTGGTGGCTTGAACTACCCAGGGAGGTTAACTAAATGCTAACATTTTTCAAAAAAAAAAAAAATAAGAAAAAAAAAGAAGCCCTAGTCTCAGAATAACAGGAGTCTGTTGGGATTTACTTGGGAGATATAGACACTTGGTAAGAAATAATCTCAAGGAACAAAGCATTTGATTAAAATCCTGTACTGGGTATGTCAGCATAACAAAATCAATAGCATCTATCTAGTTCATCAGACAGGAAACAGTGAGAAATATCCCCAACTAGGAATATGTTCCTTACAAACAAGACACGTGGATACATGGGAATTCATCCTATGTCCCTGCAAGGTGAGACCCAGTATTGTTTAGCACAACACAGTTTCAGTTTAAATCGCCAGTCAAGATGATTCTAAAAGTTCTATTTTTGAGAAACTGAGGGAGGAAATCTACCTGCCTTCCACATAGCATTGTATACTTCCCAGTACAGCCATTCAAGTGACACAAGATCACCTACAAAGACAAGTGAAGGACAGTCCAGGGGCTGAGGTATATTTGGGGATTACCTGTACTATAGACAGTGTTTCAGAATACTAGGGGAATGATAGGTTATTTCACAAAGTTGGGGCTCTGCCTTATTCCACCCCCAAATTAAAATTAACAGTAATAGTTAATTTTGTAAACAGAGTCATAAGTTGCAGAAAAGTGTATACTATTTCTCTTTTCTGTTTGTTTGGTTGGTTCGCTTTTCAAGACAGGGTTTCTCTGTGTAGCCCTGGCTGTCGCAGAACTCGATCTGTAGACCAGGCTGGCCTCAAACTCAAAGACCTGCTTGCCTCTGCCTCCTGAGTGCTGCTATTAAATGCTTGCACCACCACCACCTGGCAACTATTTCTATATTTTTGTTAGTGACATGAAATTCAGTATCCACAGAGAAGATTAAAAATTTAATGTGAGTCCCAATGGTGAAGGCATGTTAGGATTTTAAATGGTCTAGGCTGGGGTATAGTTCCACGGGAGAGCACTTGCCTTTCATGTACAAGGCCCTGGGCTCAATTTTCAGGACAGCACCTTAAAAAATAAACAAGACTGGGCAGTAGTGGCACAAACCTTTAATCCCAGCACTCAGAAGGCAGAGGCAGATCTCTGTAAGTTCGAGGCCAGCCTGGTTTAACGAGCTGGTTCTGGGACAGCCAGAACTGTTTCACAGAGAAACCCTGTCTCAAAAAACCCAAACAAACTTCAATGGCAGCTCACACCTTCAATCCCAGTACTCAGGAGGCAGAGGCAGGTACATCTCTGTGAGTCCAATATATTGGCCAGCCTGGCCAATAGAGTGAGTTTTAAGCTAGCTAGGGCTGTAGAGTGAGACTGTCTCAAAAAAAAAAAAAAAAAAAAAGGTAATCAAACTCCTACAAGCAGATTATACCACAACATTCCTTACTGAGTAAAGGTTGCACTCAGGTTAATAGGAAGAGTAATGACTCTGGGGGGCAGGGGCGGGATAGACAAAGGAAACAACAGATACATTTCAGTAAAGAGTCATCCAGAAAACCTGAGCTGTAAATAGAAACACAAACTAAGACTGGTATGCTTTGGCATTTCTGCAGAACAATCAAATAGGCAAGAAACAGAAAGGCCCTCACTGGCAGAACACTAGTGCAGTCTTTTCTGCTATTTGGCACCAGCAACATGTGTCTACATTTTCACTAAAACCCATGCTAGGCTAGAAGCTTACATCTCAGAAGTGTGGCACCTGTGTGGGAGACCCATGCACAGAGTCCATATCATTAGAACAACTTGGGCAGACTCACCCTTGCTCCCAGGATTGCATATGAGAGAGGGCCAGACTTTCCACTGAGAACCTGATGTCAGTCAAAGGGATGGGCAGGGTGTTCTTGAAGGAGCACTTGATGGTAAGTGGCCAGCTAATCTTGCATGTGTCTGGCATCTGTTAAAAATGGGGAGTAGAGAAAAGACAGGTGTGAGGAGCTCAAGATGAGAGCTTAGATGACAGGTTCTATCAAGACAGTTCTTGGTCCCTTCTCTGGCCCCAGAGTGTCTGTAAGTCTGTGCTCACTTGGGAGGCTCTTGTGGGGTGTCTGACCCAGTTTTGCCTCTCTGAGATTCCATATATTTGCGCATGTTTACCTCTTTAGTTTTGTCAAGCATATTTTTAAGGAACTCAAGGTACATACTCTCACGGAAGCCAGACGTCCTAGTGTGAACTACGTCCTGATCGCATCCAGCAAGTCAAGATGCCTCTTTGCCAAAGCTCAAGAGCTGTGCCGTTGTTAGAGCCCCCAAACTGTAGTGTGGACATAGGTCCCACTTAACCAGTGACCTAAAATACCAAGTTGCCTCACAGAGAAATACATCCAAAACAGGCTGTGTCCATCCTCATCTGTCCAAAACCAGAACACCTGACATCATACACACCCCTACCATACCTTCCTGGTTGTGCCCTCTTCCTCAGAGGCACCTCCTCTGCCCAGGGCACCACAGGGCTCACACCTTTGCCTGCATATTTCGGGTTTGATCTCCTTCAGATGTCCAGGGTTCCTAAAGCAGTGCCTACTCCACACTTTCACCATGTGGTGGCTCCATCCAATCACAGTGTAGATGTATTTGCTAGAAATTTTAGCTCCTGAAGTGCAGTCAATTAAGTAAAGTAAGTGTGCCCTGACAAAGCTAGAGTGCCTACTTCCAGGGTACCTGGAGCACCAACCACATATGTCTAGCCTCAGAGACAAGTATTCTCTGATGCCCACAGACATCTGTGAAGCCACCTGGAGGAGGGTGGGAGTGAGACCCCCCTCCCAAGAGAAAGTAATTATGTTACTTGTATGAGTGTTTTGGTTACATGTTTGCATGTGCACCACATGCATGTCTAGTACCCACAGAAGTCAGAAGAAGGCATCATATCCCCTTAAACTGTTGTTACAGGTAGCCGTGA
Source organism: Cricetulus griseus (assembly GCF_003668045.3). NCBI lineage: Eukaryota > Metazoa > Chordata > Mammalia > Rodentia > Cricetidae > Cricetulus > Cricetulus griseus. The sequence continues at coordinate 229,987,172 of NC_048597.1, read as the reverse complement.
ACCCTTATACATGTTCTGGAAACTGAACCTGGTTCCCCTGTAAGAACAAGTGCTCTTAACTTATTAGCCATCGCTCCAGCCCCTCATTTTTTGGGGGGGAGGGAGTTTGAGACAGGGTTTCTCTGTGTAGCCCTGGCTGGTCTGGAACTAGCTCTGTAGACCAGGCTGGCCTCAGGCAGGGATCTGCCTCCTCAGTGCTGGGATGAAAGGCGTATGCCATCATCACCCAGCTAGAAATTCTTGGTAATGAAGCCATGATGAGTGTGCTGAAACGGTTTCCGAGTAGAGTGGGTCCTGTGAAACATGCGAGTTTCACTGAGTGGGGTCAGGCCAGGGCCCCAGCATGGCTAAGGAGTCAACCACACTACCACAGAAATGCCAAAACACAGTCTCCAAAGGGGGGCCATGTCCTCAGCCTGAGAAGTCCCTATGCAAGGCTGAGGTGTGAACATCTATAGTGAACCCTAGGGCTCACCAGGGAAGAGCTCTGGGGTGATGGTCTTTGACAGGTCATCAGAAACATAATGAGAGCCTCTTATGCAAGCTGTCTTGCCTGGGAGAAAACTGAGCAGAGAGCCAAAGTCGGTCTGGTACCGGCTTTATCTCACCCCACACCGGGGGTGGGCCCATGGCAAGCCTTGTACTTCACAGATTTGTATCCAAAACACTTAGATACACAAGAAGCTGATAGCATGAATCACTTCTGGTTAAAGGAGCTGAGCATCTAAGGATGGGAAGAAGGTTTTATTGTGCCAGCTGCATCTTCACAATTTTGTCCTGTGCACAGGTATTCCTCATTTAAAAAAAAAGTTTAAATTCAGTTAGCCAAAAGTTGAGAAAAGAGAAACTGCTTGACACTTCACTTCTCAGAAATTCCTGTATGGAAAAATGACATGCAATTTTCCTTAGGGATGCAACTGACCCAGTGGTCAGTCAACCAGGGAATCAGAAAGGCCCTGAGCTCCACCTATCCCCAAGGTAGGGTTCCAGATAGGAGCCCTTTCTGGTCTAGAGGCAGCTCACCTCGACAGAGAACGCAGGGTACAGGAAAGACAGGGTCATATCAGTGGCTGCCTTGTCACCAGTTTCCATGACTTCTGCAATGATAAACCCTTTGATGACCATCTCATCATCAAACACACCCAGTTTGTAGATGTAGGAGTCAGCAGCCATGTTGAGAACCACCTCTGATTCTGTAAAAGAGTGGGGAAGAAAGGAGAGGTGAACCCTTGACAAACAGAGTTAAATTAACTCTAGGGACAGAGCTGCTTGGTCTTAGAGGTGTCCTGTCCTCTCTTTGGAGATCCTGCATCCAGGGACCAAATGGACTTCATGATTAACAGAAATCTCCAGGCCCATTCTGGCCCCCATTGTCAGGGTAGTCTGCTCACACTGAGTGTACCCGAAGCCCACTGATGAGAGTAGTCATCCCAAACAAAATCTCTACTGTTGCAGAGACTTTTCATGAGACCATCAGCACCCAATCTGTGATTGTGTGCTAGACCCCAGACTCCTGGCTCACTCATCTATTTGGCCCATTTTTCTATGCCGCTTGGATTGCTTATCACCAATAAAAGTGCTCAATAAACACTATGTCCATTCAAACATAAAAAGATAGACTTCGGGGGTAATCCATAGAGAAGGGAGAGACATCAGGTGGTGGGCATCCTGGTCTCGCTGGGGCCTGAGGTCTCGTTGCCCCTGGTTCTGGTACCTTGACCTTGGACATGCACGGTCTTATGGATGATTCCCAGGTTTGTCTTATTGCCGCCTGTGTATGTCTGTAGGTCGAGGGAACATGAAATGTTGACATTCTGTGGGACGTCCGTTTTCCTTTTCAAAGCTAGGGTCAGAGTGACAGGGTACCCTAGCTCCACCGAATTCTGGAGGACATGTATCTTCAAGCTGTTCGATGATGAACGGTTGGGCTTGTCCTCATCGGTGTGTTTACCAGAGGCCTTTTCCATGGCCTTCCTCTCCTCTGGGGAGCCTGCAAAGACATAGAATGTTTCCTGAGGACACCTCTCCAAGGCCCAACCAAATGTCTGAGTACACCTTGGGGTCTGAGAGAACTTCCCTTTGTCCTGGTTGTTTTTTTGTTGTTTTTTTTTTTTTTTTTTTTTTTTTTTTTTTTTTTTTTTATCAACTTGACACAAGCCAGAATCCTCTGGAAAGAAGGGACTTCAATTGAGGAAATGCCTCTATTTCATTGGCCCATAAACAACTCTCTGAGGCATTTTCTTAATTAATGACTAATTTAGAAAGGCCTATAGGTCTGGGAAAAACAGGCCTGGGTTGTATAAGAGAAGCCAGTAAGAAGTGCTGCTCCATAGCTTCTGTTTCAGTATGTGCCTTGGCTTTCCTCAGTGGACTGTTATGCAGAGTATGTGAACCAAATAAACCCTTCCCTTTCTAAGTTGCTTTTCACTATGACCTTTATCACAGCAATAGAAACCAAACTAAAACAGAAATTGGTACCAGGAGCAGGGTATTACTGTGACAGACATGACCATGTTGTTTTGGGGAGGCTATGGGCAGATTTTGGAACTTCAGTTTGCTATTGAGTATTCAGAGCTCAGTGGGCTATTCTGTGGGAGCTTTGAAAATAAAAACGTTAATTAAAACAAGAAAGTAAAAATGTTGAGAGCAATGGAGACAAATGGAATCCTGCCTTGAAAAGTTTCAAGAGAATCTTGAGAGTCCCTTAAAGAATCTATCAGAGACATCTGTATGATACATTTCAATTAAGACTCTGGTATCTGGTCAGCTGAAGTTTAAAAATCAGCTGTGAACTTGAGAGGAAAAGGCAGGCAGATCTCTTTAAGGCCAGCCTGGTCTACATGGGAAATTCTAGTAGCCCAGCCAGAGCTAAACAGTGAGACCCCCCTGTCTGTCTGTCTGTCTGTCTGTCTGTCTGTCTGTCTGTCTGTCTGTCTCTCTCTCTCTCTCTCTCTCTCTCTCTCTCTCACACACACACACACACACACAGAGAGAGAGAGAGAGAGAGAGAGAGAGAGAGAGAGAGAGAGAGAGAGAGAGAGAGAGAGAACATCAGCTGATAATCAAGAAGCCAGCACCACTAAAGTGAAACCTCTATGAGATGACTGGTTACTGGTCAGCCTTGACTGAGATACCAGAGGTGATTAAGAGACCAGCATCTCGTGGAGGTGACATCTTCTGGGAGTATTTCCTCATCATCAGCACACAGAAACTGTAGTTTAGAAACAGTCAGGGAAGCATCTCATGCTAGCAGCTGACCTTGGTAGTGTAAGTTTCCCAGGTGGCACTAGTTTTGAAGGCATGACAATGTCATGGAATCAGCTGAAGTAGGGCACCATGAGAAGCCAGGGGAGGTCATTGCTGAAGGTGCAGCCATGGAGACCCCAGCGTACTGGAAGTGCAAAGACCATGGGATAACCACCAAGGAGAGTGGGAGGTGTGGCATGGAACCAGCTGGAGCTTAGGAGACAAGCTATGTGTGCTACAGATGAAAGGCAGAACTGTGCCGGCCCTTTGGAGTCCAGGAACCACTAGGAGGTCTCAGATGTAAAGCACTGAATGTTTTACACTTAGTGTTTAATTTTGGGTTTGATTTGATTTGATTGCAACTCTGCCCTGGGTCTTCCCTCTTGGAATAAGAAATATGTAACTTATTTTTGATTTTACAGGAACCCACAGTTAAGAGACTTTGGATATCTTAAAGAGACTGAATTTTTAAAGACTGGGACTTTTAAAAGTTGGAATGTTTTATGCTGTGATGTTGACAATTAATATTGGGAATGAGCAAGTCAGGAAAGGGCTGTTTAATAGTGTCACATTTGTGTGTCAAGGTGACAAGAGTCAGTTAGTTGTCCTGGTTAGATATTTGTAAACTTGACACAAAGCAGGCTCATCTGGCAAGACAGAACTTCAATTGAGAAAATGCCTCCATTTGATCAGCCCTTAGGCAAATCTGTGAGGCATTTTCTTAATAAAAGATCAATGTGGGAGGGTCTGTTCCACTGTGGATCTGCCACCCCTAGGCAGCTGAGTCTGAGTTGTATAAGAAAGCAGGTTGAACAAGACATGAAGAACAAGCCAGTCAGCAGTGTTCCTCAAAGGTTCCTCCAGCTCCTGCTGTGAGTTCCTGCTTTGGCTTCCTTCAGTGGGCTTTGACTTGGGATTCGTAAGCCAAATAAACCCTTTCCTTTCCAAGTTGCTTTTTATCATGGTCTTTATCACAGCAATAGGAACCAAACTGAGATGCCCATTGACTAGAGCTTTGGAGGCCTCCCTGAGAATTCCCCAAGGCCCCAAGCTAGGAACTTGCCTTAAGTGAGAATGGTAGCAGAAAGATCAGAACACCCTACTCCTCCTTAAAAGCTGTGGGAACAAAGCAAAGAGCGACTCCACCTTCAACCTGCCCAGGGCTCTCCACATCAACCTAAGGATCACAGTAACACACTGGGCCACTGACCTAGGCATGGTGACTCATACCTGTAATCCCAGCACTTAGAAACCTGAGACAAGAGAATTACCATGATTTCAAGGCCAGTCTGGACTACAGAGTGAGTTTCAGACCATCTAAAAAAATGAGACCTTATCTCAAAAAACAGGAAGAGAAGCATGAGGTAGTACCATTGCGTCCTCTCCTGGAAAACTGACAGTTCTAGCCACAGTAAAATCAGAAACCTCCTTGTCTGGTGGTATGTGACCTCAACACAAGAGCTTTATTGCCCTTTGACTTCTATACAGCATCCTAGAAATGACCATTCACAGAGCTCACCTTTACTTGACAGACTCAGCTTAACAAACAGCATCTTTCCTGGTGTATTTGAAAGACAATTTTAAAAACCTGAAGAGGAAGCCAGGGAAGAACAAAGACAAAGCAATCTGTGGACTCTCATCTTGAGGCTCTATACAAGTGCAGCTGAAGTAGAGCACTAAGTGTCTTACAACTGGACACAGCCCCTGAGCCAAGGCAAGTTTACTTACCCAACCCAGACAATTAAGGCTGCTGTACACCATCCCCAGCTGACCGTGAGGCAGGTGGGAGGTGATGGAGAGGCTACCCATAATGCATACAGACTGCACAGAGGTGCTTCAGGGACTAATGCACAAGCACACAGTAGGACAGCAAACAGGGTCTGGTCCGCAGACTGCCACAGTAGATCCTCCAAGCTTATCACTTTCAACAAGGAATGGCCCTACACACAAGGAAAACCAACCCCTGCAGAAGCCTGATTTGAAACTTACTAGAGAAAAACTTTTAAGTTCTGGATTTTAAATATTGTTAGTATTCAGGCGTCTGTACTGGCCTGTCCTTGGGGTTCTGACAGGATTCGCCCTCAGCTGCAGCCACTAAGAGCACCACCTGTGCACATTCACTGTGTTACCTTTTAAAAGGGCCCTTCCCACCTCCCACTCTCTCTCTCTCCCTCTCTCTGTTCTGCTCTCTCTCTCTCTCTTTCCTCTCTCCTCTCTACTGCTGCTCCTGTCTTCAGAGGCTCAGCCAGTAAAGTCCCTTTGTTGTGCAAAGTTTTACTCTTTTTACTCTTTGACCTTTTTTGAGGGGCCTGCCACCCAGCTCCCAAATAAATCACACATGAAGGCTTAGTTATAAATGCCTGGCCTTAGCTTGGCTTGTTTCTTGTCAGCTTTTTTTATCTTAAATTATCCCTGACAACCTTTGGCCTCTGGGCTTTTCCCTTTACTTCTGTATATCTTACTTTCACTCTTACTCTGTGGCTGGCCCCTTCTTCTCTCATTGCTCTCTCTTTTTCCCCTCATTTCTCCTTCTATTTATACTCTCTGCCTGCCAGCCCCACCCATCCTTGCTCCTGCCTTGCTATTGGCTGTTCAGCATTTTATTTATCATAGCTTCACACAGTTAAACAAATGTAGTATAAACAAAAGTCATACTCCTTAAAATAATATTTCCCCCACTAAATAATAATAATAATAATAATAATAATAATAATAATAAATATTCCCCAACAGCCTTTACTCCAAGTTTGGTGACCTGAATTCAAGCCTCAAGACCCACATAGTGGAATGTCCTCTGACCTCCACCTGCACACTGTGGTGTGCCCACTCACACATACGCACACGTACATACACAAAATTAATGTAAAACCATTGCAAATACATTCAAGGAACTGAAAGGACAGAGAAAACAGTAGCTCACCAAATAGACACTGTTAATAAAGAACTTGAACAAGACAGCTTAGAGCCTGCACAAGAAACCAGCAGAAGCTTTGAGGCTAGGGTAACTGAAATTATCTAGTCTTCAAGGAAGAAGGAAAAATTACATGGAAGAAGCGACAATACACCGAGCCTTCTCTCCCTCTCTGAAGCACCCGGCAGTCTTGAAATTTTTTCTTTCTTAAATCTCCTACTCGGACAGTGAGATTTGCACCAAGCCTGACAAGCTGTTTATAGAGGGCAGACACTGTCCTGGGTCCCACCACATTTGCTTGCTCACAAGGACAGAGCAAGGACAGACAGGAAGGCCTGGCTTCCAGGAGAAGACTCCTCCCTCCTCTCATACTACAGTGAACAACTCCTGCCTTCTTTACATGACACCCCCCCCAAGTATCTCGGGCTTGCCTTGCACTCACTGTGCTGTAAATGATAACCTTAATTCTGATACCACTGCGTTTACCTCTTCATTGCTGGGACGATGGTATGTGTTCGCATGCTTTGTTTTCATAGTGCTGGGGATTGAATCTGGGACTTCTATTACCACACTACCATCTGAGCCACATCTGCAGCCAGCAAAGAATCAGGGCTGGACAAAAAGCCCTAAACACAGGGCTGCCCACAGATGTGATACGTGTCTTGCTGCCCACCGGTACCTTACCACCACAACCATCATGGATGGGCAGAGAGGACCTATGTGAGCAGAGCAAGGCCAGATATAGGAGTACCTTCTGTCTCAGATGAAGGCAACTCCAAACAAGCCCCGAAGCCCTCTTCTGCTTGCCTCCCTGAAGGACAGTCTGCTATGCTTTAGGAAACATTACCATATCTGGGGCCTCTTCCTCGAGACCACCCATACCCACTGTTGGTGGCTGAGGAACAGAAATTGCATATCCAGCATCAGATGCCCCATGGTGCACAGGCTGTAATTCTCCAGGCAGCCTGCAGTGGGGTGGGGCAGGCCCAGACACAGGAGGCAGAGAACCGCCCATGTCAAAGCCTGACCTGGGCTTGGGGTGTAGTTCTGGCAGAGTGCTTGCCTAGTGTGCATAAAACCCTGGTTCCCAGTTCCAGTAATTGAAAAAACAAAGCCCTGGGCCAGGCACACTAGCCCACACCTTTAATCCCAACTCAGAAGCAGAGGCAGCAGCTGTCTGTGAGTCAAGGCCAGCCTGGTCCATAGTAGGTTCCAGACCAGCCAACACATAGTGAGACTGTCCAAAAAAAAAAAAAAAAAAAAAAAAGCCTAACTCAGCCACCTTTAAGCTGGGTGAATCTAAGTCAATAAGAACATCTCTGAACCTCTGTGAACTCCGTGTCTGCTTCCTAAAGTGTCTAGAGCATTGCAGGACTCTGCAAGGTCACGGGAGCTGAGGACGCCATATGTTTGGAGCCTGGTGTATGCTGAATGCACAGGCAATCCTGTCACCTTTTATTTTCAATAGGGCATCACAGTATAGTCAATACTGGCTTCAAACTTAAAGCAAATCCCTTACCCTACCCTCCAGGCGTGTGCCACCACAGGCATGCATCTTGCCCTGGAGTGGACACACTGTGTGTCATGCCCAGCCTCCCCCAGCACACAGTCACCCTCACCTCACACTACTTGGGATGCTGCCACATTCTTGCCAATGAGCAAGTGGTTGGGTTGTTGTGACAGGGACCCTATGGCCGACGACTCCCTAGATTTCTACCATCAGGGTCCTTTCGGGCCCAGATCTGTTGTCCTCTGAGGACTGTCCTGGCTCGGGACCAGTGTCCTGGTCTGGGGCCGGCCTGTCTGGCAGAAGCCCTGCACGCTACCTTCGGGGAACTTGTACTGCAAGGTAATGTCTTCACGTTTGTTCTCGCCCACCATCTTGGTACTGATGTTCTTGCCGATACTCGCGGTCTCCACAGCGATGAGGACGTTCTTCTCCTTGCCCTCTTTCTGCTTCACCAGCCAGATGAACTTGTCACCATTGACCTCGGTGAAGACAAACTTGGTGTCATACTGGATTTGGACCGCTCCCTGGCGGATGGCACTCAGTGGGGAAGGCCCGGTGCGGAATCCACCTGTTGGGAAGAGAGAAGGTGGCTGCTAGGCTTTCCTGAACCATCCTGTCCCCCATCCCTTCAGTTGAACACAGCAACAGTCAGAGATCCCACCCAAACAGGGATTTCCACTCATTCCAGCTTAGAAGTGAAATGTCCAGGAAACCTCAGGCCCAAAGGTAAAGAGCCATCCATGCCCCTGTTTCCATTAATTCCAGAACATGGCCTGTGCCCTGAGTGGCCTAGACTTCATCTCCTCAATATTGGATATAAAAGGTAGTACTGGCCTCATGAAGTCATCAAACATCAAAAATCAAAGTAGTGCACAATGATACTCAGCACTGCGATTATCTGAGAACCACTGCCAGCCGTCACTATTGATCTGAACCAATAACACTGCCTTCTAGTCCTGACATAGGAACAGAAAGGTCTCCTTGACTGAAATTAGCAACTTAGTAAGCATCAGTCTCCCAGCTCGTCAGTGTACAGATTGGTTTGATTTTGCACACTCGTGTACTCTCAACACTGGGCTTGCCATCCCCTTTGTTCTCTTAAGCCTTCAATACAAAAACTCCTGTTCTCACCTCTGAAAAGCAGCCAGCTCTGCAGGTCAGTGTCCTGGGGGCTAAGACACAGGACAGGGCTGCTAATCTAACACTTACTCTGTTTCTCACATGGCAGGGGGCACCCCACTGTCTGCCCCCACCTTATCTACAATGTGAATGGGTAGGTGGCCTTCTAGAGCCCTTTCCACCTGGGCTGTATAAGGCTTCTAGTACCTCCCAGGTAGATGGTGACTGTAGGCTGTGTGCAGCCCAGGTGCAAGGAAGGGTACTGTCCCTCACCTTGGCAGATACTACTGGGACCCCAGAGAGAGGACCCCTTGCTGAGCGTCTTTCAGCACAAGGAGGTGTAGCAAGCTCTCTTCCCCACGGGGACATGAGAACAGCAGATCTCTGGAGAGCTCTGGCTGGTTCCACGGGGAACTGTGATGCTGTGATTCTGCATTGGGAAGCCTTTGGGACAGACTTGGTTGAAAAAATACAAGCACCAAAATATTTTAAATTGTAATTTGAATGCCTTTGGGGATTGTGCTTCCTGCATGTGGGTACACCTCCTCTATCCACACTGTTTCCTCTCTGTCCAGGTGATGACCTTGATCCTGGAGAGGCTAAAGAAGTGAATTACAAGGATGTCTGTGTCCTGTGGAAGTCAAGGTCCATAGGGATTTGAAAATGGAGGGGCCAGGTTGTTGGGAGCCTGGGGTGGCCTGGTTAGAGAAGTTCTTTTACAAAATGTGGGTTCGCAAAAAGGTTCAATACTTGATCTTATCTAAAATCTTTCCATTTGCTGGGCAAATTATTTTGTTTGTTTTTGTCTTGTTTTATTCTTTTATTTTTTGAGACAAACTCACTAGTTAGCTGAGGATGACTTTGAACTCCTGATTTTTTTTTCCTTCTCTCAAGTGATGGGATTATAGACAAGTGCCACCACAACCAGGTAACTTGGTTTTTTTGTTTGTTTGTCTGTTTGTTTGTTTGGGTTTTTTTTTAACACTCAGACTAACTTAGCTGAGTGTGGGGGCACAGACCTATAATCCCAGCACTGAAGGTATGGAGCTGAATGGATTGGAGCACTAGGCCAGTCTAAACTGCCCAGCAAGACTATGTCTAAAAAAATCTTTTTTAAAAACTGTTTTTTGAGCAGGGTGTTGGTGGTGCACACCTTTCATCCAAGCACTCAGGAGGGAGAGGTAAGAGGATCTCTGTGAGTTCAAGGACAGCCTGGTCTATAGAGCAAGTTCCAGGACAGCCAGAGCTAACAGAGAAACCCTGTCTAAAAACCAACAAGACTGTTTTTGAGGGGTGGAGAGATGGCTCAGAGGTTAAGAGCACTGGCTGCTCTTCCAGAGGACCTGAGTTCAATTCCCAGCAACCACATGGTGGCCACAACCATCTGTAATGGAATCCAATGCCCTCTTCTGGTGTGCAGACATCCATGCAGACAGAGCATCCATACATTAAAAAAATACATAAATAAATAAATAATGTTTAAAAACTGTTTTCGAGATTATAATTACATTTCTCTTTTCCCTTCCTTTCCCAAGACCTCCTATATTCCTTTCCTTGCTCTTTCTCAAAATCATGGCCTCTTTTTTCATTGTTTGAAAAATATTAAATAAATATAAATTAATGAAAATAACTTGATTCTGATGCAGGGGAAATTTGGAAGAAAGTTGATGCTTAAGAAATAGTAAGTTGGGCTGGAGAGATGGCTCAGAGGTTAAGAGCACCAGCTGCTCTTCCAGAGGTCCTGAGTTCAATTCCCAGTACCCACATGGCAGCTCACAACTGTTAGTAACTCCAATTCCAGGGGACCTGACACCTTCATACAGACATACAAGCAGGCAAACCCCAAAGTACAATAAGTAAGTATCTTTAACAAAGAAAGAAAGGAAGAAAGAAAGAAAGAAAGAAAGAAAGAAAGAAAGAAAGAAAGAAAGAAAAAGGTGGCCAACCAATGCAAATTCTGTACCAAAATTGAAGTTTAGGGTTACTGAGAAAGTTTCTGCTAATGTTTGTTCACCAATTTTATCTCAAATTAGGCTCATTTCTAACAAAAGGAGATAACCCCAACTTAAAACTGGCCAGGAGGCCCATCCCCCATCTCTAATGTGGTCAGTTCCAGGGGCAGTACAGGGTCACAGCCATCACTAAGTCTTGGTCTGCCGTTAAGTCCCATCCCGATCCATCCCCCCCAGTCCCCGGCTCTTATAGGGAAAGAGTGTAATTTTGCCAAGTGGGCAAGATCAACCTGAGTAACAACTATTCAAAAAGAACAACACTGACATGTGGACATAAGAAATAAGTTTGGCAACTTCTTTGCTACGTAAGTCTCCCATCCGCCTGTAGCCCGACTTGAAGTCTCTTGTCTGCTTCAGTGGCTCAAGGTGCTACCTGGGACTGGGATGGTAAAGAGATTTAAGGATGATGTATATGAAATGTATAAGCTAAGGCCTACACAGGCTGAAAATTCTTTCTGTTCCAGGCTGGTTCCCTTTTGTGCATTAGCCAGAAACTGTAACACACCCTTTTTTTTTGGGGGGGGTGGTTTTGACACAGGGTTTTTCTGTGGCTTTGGAGGCTGTCATGGAACTAGGTCTTGTAGATCAGGCTGGTCTCAAACTCACAGAGATCTGCCTGCCTCTGGCTCCCGAGTGCTGGGATGAAAGGCATGCGCCACCACCGCCCAGCCCATCACACACTCTTAAGAAGCTTTTTCCTTTATTAATCTTTTTAGTGTGCAGGGCAGTTTCTCACTGATGAGGCATATTGACTCTATAACAAATAACAATTCTACAGATTTCCCAGGTAACCTAAGACCAGACTTCATCTGTGCAGAAACTCTTCAAGCTCCTTCCCACCCGAGACCAGATAATAGGTGAACAGCAAGATGAGGTGCTCCTACTCCATCCAACTTGGGCTTTATGGACCAACTGCTCAAAGACCTGTGGCTGGAAGCCCTATTCACGTCACCTCCCTGAGCCTTGGAAAATGCAGATAATGACAAAACTTGCTTTGAAAGATTAGCTGTAGTCTAGCAGCCAACGGCACTTACTAAGCCTGGCAGCCTGAATTCAACTCCTAGCACCCATGTGATAGAAGGAGAGAATTGGCTCTCACAAGTTGTCCTCTGGCCTCCATGTGTGTACCATGATTCATGTGTGTGTACACACAAACCAGTAAATAGACATAACTTAAAAACATTTGGAAAGGTGAGTTACGGGCTGCACATCCAGTGAGCACCTGCACTTAACCATTCCATTGTGTGACTGTCACCCGTGTCCCCTTCATAAAGCCTTGCTCAGGGTGACCACCCGAGACCCACAGACTAGTCAGAAGAGCAGCTCAGACACGGCCTCCACCCCCAGCTCCTCCTGTGCCCCATACAAACTCACCCTCGCTGATTTCCTGTGGTGTAGCATCCAGGACCTGCCAGCCATCGTGGCCCGGGGGCAGATCCTGTCTTTTCATCCAGGCATCTGTCCACACATGGAAATTCCTGTGGCAGTGGAAACAAACTTATCAGAGCCAGCCATGCATTTAGAGAACCTGTCATCACAGTCATCTAAGGCTCTGAAGAGGGGACATTTGTCAACAAAGGCAAGGACAGTGGGGAGTGTTGTGTAGAAAGCAGAGCTCAGAGCAGATGGGCAGTGAGGGAGAAACTCCTGAGGCCCAAAGATCCCTGATGCTAGCCTATACTGAATGAATGAATGAATGAATGAGCAAACAACTGTAAATCCTTTCCCAACCCAAAGGGATTCTGATTTTATTGATGAATAGTTTTGTAGCTGGGCAGTATTTTTGGTTTGTTTTTAAGACAGGTTTTCTCTGTGTAGCCCTGGCTGTTCTGGAACTCACTCTGTAGACCAGGCTGGCCTTGAACTCGAAGATCCACCTGCATCTGACTCCCCAGTGCTGGGACTAAAGGTGTGTGCCAACACTGTCCATCTATTCTTCCTATTTTAAAGACAGTTGCACCATATGGATTAACAGGCCCTGGTGTCTCCAGCATACAGTGCCAAAGTGGAAGACTTGGCACATTCAGCTGTAGGATCCATGGCTCCACCCAAACCTCCAGACACCTTCCCTCCCTAAGAATCCCTGAACTTTTAGCCTGCAAGGTGCTGTGCACTGGGTCAGAGAGCACAGGAAACAGTGCTTCTTATTGAATGTGGGTACCAATTATATCAGAGGGTGGCACACAGCAGTCTGTCTCAGTCTCCTGGACTAGAGGCCAGAAGTAAAGGTCAGTTCTTGGCCTTTGCCTCCATGGGGGCAAAGGTTGCAAGCCTTCCCAGGTGTCTAGGTCATGAGACAAGGTTGACCATGCAGAGCCGGTTTCTGGAGTTGACACTGCTCACAGCTTGAACAGAGGAGGCTGCAAAGCCCACAGGTAGAACAGAAGAGGAACCCTGACTAGCCAGGAAGGAGCTCACCTGTAGCTGGAGCTTCTTTCCAGCCAGGTCCCACTGCTTCATCCCCAAATGAGCACAGGGACGCTATGTTAATTATAACTCTGTTGGCCAATGGTTAGGGCTTCTTATTGACTAGCTATGTCTTAATTATTAGCCCGTTTCTATATATCTATGTATTTCCACATGGTCTTGAGTTACTGGAGAATGCCCAGACCTGTTACTTCTTTGTGGTCTACATGGTGTCCCTTGCGGTGCCTCTTTGCCTACCTTTCCCAGAATTCTTCTCATCTCCTTGCCCTGCCTATCTTCCTGCCTCCGCTGGCCATTGGCCAAACAGTGTTTTATTCATCAATGAATAAGAGAAACATATATACAGAAGGACGTCCCCATCACTTACCAGATAGAGTCTTTGGTCAGATCTGTATTTGTCTTGCCCGATTCATCCAGGTAGATGTCTACTATGAGATTCTTTCCTGTATCGTGGGCTGACTCAAAGTTGGTCACGCTTCGAGCTGGAATGCCGATTGCTCTCAGTGCTGAAATGACCCCAGAGAGGCTGGTGAGCTTCTGTGGAGGTTGTGTGATCCCTGCCCCAACTGTAGCCTACCTGTGGTCAGGATTCCAGAGAAAACCCAGCACTGGCCAAAGCATACGGGCAACTTGGTGGCATAGTGCTGCTGGAGGATGGGCACACTGCTGGTCCACACATATGGGGCAGTGCCATTTTTGTAGTCTCCTGACCAATTCCCCATCAGCACACCGTTGTTCACAGAGCACATCTGACACAGGACAGAGCAGTGTTAGCATCTGTGCTCTCTCCACACCCTGCAGATTGTTCAGGACAGACAGAGCAATCAGAAGGAACAAGGGACACACACACTTGTTGAAGGCTAGCCTTGGCTGCAAAGGGAGACTCAGTCTCTCCTTGCTGTACTCCCCCAGAGAAACCACCACTCACGAAGCAAGAGTAAAATATTGGAGAGCATCTGCCATCATCTGGAAAGGCTGGGCCAGTATGCCGATGTGAGACAGACTGTGTTAAACAAAATAAAGTAACAAGGTCCCTCTACGTATGCAAACTGTGGCCGATTATCTATTAAGCCAGACACTAAACAGATTTGCAAAAGTGCATGCCACAGCCGGGCATTGGTAGCGCATGCCTTTAATCCCAGCACTCGAGAGGCAGAAGCAGGCGCATCTATGTGAGTTCGAGACCAGCCTGGTCTACAAGAGCTAGTTCCAGGACAGCCTCCAAAGCCACAGAGAAACCCTGTCTCGAAAAAACAAAAAAAAAAAAAAAAAAAAAAAAAAAAAAGTGCATGCCACACTACTCTCATCTGCACATATTTTATACTTCAGAAAGTTTTTTTAAACAAAATGCACATTGTGTTAGCATGTAGATTTACTGTGCATTCGTGCGTGCGTGCGTGCGTGCGTGCGTGCGTGCGTGCGTGCGTGCGTGCGTGCATGTGTGTGTGTGTGCGTGTGTGTGTGTGTGTGCCTGCAAAGGTCAGAAGAGAGCACTAGATCTCTCTGGAGCTGTAGTTCCAGGAATTATGAGCCATTTGATGTGGGTTCTAGGAACCAAACGTGTGTCCTCTTCAAGGACAGAGAGTACTCTTAATTACTGGGCCATCCATCCAGCCCCCAAAACTTTCTTTTTTGAGTCAGAATCTCAGTATGTAGCCCAGGCTTGCATGAAACTCACAGCAATCCTTCTGCCTCAATATCCTGAGTGCTGAGATTACAGATATGAACTACCATACCCAGATAAAAGAATATGTTTAGACTTCTGACTTTTTTTCCCTTTCTTTCTTTTTACTGTGTTGGGCATTGAACCCAGCTCCATTTGTTGGTTGGTTGGTTGGTTGGTTACTTTTTATTTGAGAAACAGTCTAGCTATGTTACTCAGGCTGCCATTACACTTGAATTCTCCTGCCTCAGTCTCCTGAGTAGTTGGATTACAAGCCTATGCCACAAAGTCCAGTTAAACTCTGGGCATCTTAAATCCTAACAGGAAAATCAGACCTAGCACCTTACCAAACACCTTCATCTGGACCCTGAAGTGAAGGGCAACTAACATTGACATGGCAACCTGTCACGGGAACTGATTGCTTTGTGGGGGGGTGTCTCTGCTCGCCTCTATCTCAACTGCCCATATGGCCTACTTAAGTTGCTGTCTATCTGGACACTGTAGTGTTCTTCACCCAATAGCTTCCACACTTGACCCTGAGGCTTGGTTCAATCCTGTAATCTCACTGCTTTGCTCTGCAGTACTTTTTACTCTGTAGTACTTTCCGGTAGATCTTAGCAGGGTTAACTCTCTCCCTCTCTCTCTCTCTCTCTCTCTCTCTCTCTCTCTCTCTCTCTCTCTCTCTCACACACACACACACAGACACATACACATACAGACACACACACACACAGACACACACACACACAGACACACACACACACAGACACACACAGACACACACAGACACACACACATACAGACACACACACACAGACACACACAGACACATACACATACAGACACACACACATACAGACACACACACAAACACACACATACAGACACACAGACACACACAGACACACACACAAACACACAGACACACACACACACAAACACACACACATACAGACGTACATACACAAACACACACACACATACACACACACGGCAGAGATCCCTCCCCTATCAGTTTTTTTTTGGCCTTTCAGTTCTCTTTGAACTCCATTGACTCTGCTGCAGCTTCTTTGACATTTTTGTGGCCATTGTATAACAGGGAGAGAGAGGACCTTGAATATTTTTTACATCATCTTGTAGACTGGAAAAGTCATTTTCCTAAAGTCAACTTAGAAGTGGCAAAGTTGGCCTTCTGAACTCAGATTAGAGAGCCTGTGCTCAGAAGGACAGTGGTAGACCGCACATTCCGTGGTGGTTTTGACTGCTCAGCCAGGGCTCCCTGTGTGCTTCATGGAGAGCAGCTTACTGTATGCAGGAAACCCCAAATTGGCTGAGCAGGTGTTGATGGACTACAACAGCATTTACTCTATAGACTTGTAGGAGCCTGGAAGTAGATCCGGCCTCTCCACATACCATGGTGCAAATGGTCCTGGACACAGACACTGGGCTCTGCAGTTCATGGGGTGTCAGGTTGGACAAGAGGTACATGCAGCAGTCCAGAACGCTCTTCTCAAACTGTCATGGAGAGGGGGAAAGAGGTATCAAGACTCTGTTCTGTGTCAGACACTATCCCACCCCATCTAATTTGCATTGCCTTGAAGGGATAACTCATCTCCCAAGAGAGGGCACTTGCCCACAGTCTCCCAAAGATCCTCCACATTCCACAGTGGAAGCCACTAAACAGCCAGACATATGACAACAGTTAATGCCTCCACAGGCACCAGGCAAAGGCTCACAGGGCACAACTATTGAAAAGACAAACACAGGGGGCTGGGAAGATGGCTCAGTGGGTAAAATGCACACAAGAGGGTATACAACAAGGCTTTAGTACCATGAGGGAAACTCATTAGTTATCAAGTTAAATAAATGAAAAGCTGCTAAGCTGTGTACAAGAAATATTATCTCAACTTGGTTAGTATTAGTAATAAAAAAATGAATGGTGGGATGGTGGGGAGATGCTCAGTGGTTAAGAGTACTTGTTGCTCTTGCAGAGGACCTGGGGTCAGTTCCTAGCACCCACATGGTGGCTCACAGCCAGGTTCAGGAGCTGGCCTCCACAGGCACCGGGCAAGTACATAGTGCACAGATATACACACAGGCAAAATACACACATGACAAATAAATACATTAAAAAAAAGAATAGGATAGGAAGGTTGGTTTCGTGGGTTCTCAGGCTGACTCTTGAGAGTGGTCCTGACCTCCATATACACACTATGGGATGTGTGCACATTTCCAGGTTTGAAAACTTACCAAAACCCACCAATCCCTGGGCTTGGTGAAATCTCACCAATCCCCACCCTGGAAATCTCCACCCTGGAAAACTCCACCCCCAAAAAGCCCTATATAAGCCTGTCTCCTTGTCAGTTCCCTGCTGTATTTCTCCTGTGTCCCTCGCAATAAATCTCTCGTGTGAGGTCGGTTATGTGGTTGACTGTGGTGTTCCCTGGCTCCTGACTGCCGGGGTACCTTTGCCTTCAGAGCTGTAACTCTTTGTAACACTTGCGCTGGGAACCTCCCTCCCCTCACCAGCTGTAACACTTCCAGTGGAGGAAACCTTCCCCCCAGAGCTGCAACGTCTCCATCGGAAGCCGTTCCCCTCCGTGCTGTAATACTTACAATGTACCCACATGCAATAAATGTAAAACAAATGTTTAAAAGAATGAAATCCTCACCAGGGAAAACTGACACTTTGTTTTATATACCGTAGATTCTCCTTTGTTCTTCCTCCTCCCCACTTGCTGATGATTTGTTGTAGGTCTTTTTGTTTTTTGTTGTTTTTAATTGATGCAGGGTCTATGCAACTTACTATATACAACAGACTGGCTCCATTCTCACAGAGATCTGCCTGCCTCTGCTTCCTGAGTGCTGGCATTAAAGGCTTGGGCCACTATGCCCAGTTCACATTGGTGCATTGAGACAGTATCTTCCCACTTACCCTACACAGGCTTCAGATCCACCCTCTCCTGAGTTTACATCAACAGGCACTAAACATCAATGTGCCACTAAACATGGCCCCGCCTATTTTCTAAGTCTTTTGTGAACAGCATGACTAGGGATAGAACCAGGGCCTCACACAAGCTAGGCTCACAGTTATCCAGCTCAGTTCAGGCCTGAGTTAGTTTTTAATCCTGTTTAAACAGTTTTTGTTGTTGTTGTTTGTTTGTTTGTTTGTTTTTGTATTTTTGGTTTTTCGAGACAGGGCTTCTCTGTGTAGCTTTGGAGCCTATCCTGGCACTCGCTCTGGAGACCAGACTGGCCTCGAACTCACAGAGATCCGCCTGCCTCTGCCTCCCGAGTGCTGCGATTAAATGCCTGCGCCACCAACACTGCTTTTTTTTTTTCTGTTTAAGCAGTTTTAATATGATACAGTGGACATCCATGAGGTTTGTCGGTGGAAGGGATGTGTGTTGGTTATGTTGTAACCAATGGGAAAGAAAGCAAAACAAAAGGGGCAAGCCACAGCAATGGTTCAGAAAGTGGCCACATTAGGAGCCATTTCCTGAGAGGAGTGACTCACCCAAGATTCCAGCAAAGTCTCCCAGGAGCTTCATCCTGGCAGTTTCCTTTTTCTGTCTAATGATTCCCACCCCCCCCCCTTTCTTTTTAAATATTCTCTTGGCCTTCCAGCCACAGGACAACCTGATGCACCATGCTGCACACAGCAAACACCCTGCTGACTGAAAGTCCCTCCTTCATGTTTCTCCTCTGTTCTAGCCCATGTGCCCAAGGACAGGAGGCAATTTTGAAGGATTGGCATTTCCCAGGGTACTTTTTTCTGTGGGGTTCAAGAGGAAGACTGGCTGTTTCTGATGCCATGAGGCCGGCACAGTGGACTTGTTAGCAATCCAGCTGTGTCCACCTGTGTGTTGTCACTCTTCATCATATTTGCCTGCACCAAGACACCCATCCCTCTCCCCGGGAGAACCTTCTGCACCCAAGTCTTCCAAATGTCTCCCAGTCACACTATGGGTCACAGGGTGTCTTTATAAGGACTTGTTGAATGGTTCCTGGATAAATGCACTGGAATATAGGGGATCAGAAAGGCACTTGTGGGCTCTGAACAAGAGCCCTCTGGCTCAGACCGCTTCTCCTGTGGGATCTGTGGAGCTTAGTCCTCTCAGGCCAGTTTCACACTTGTCAGTCTTCAGTTTTTCAGATGAAGTGGACCCCCCCCCCCCCGCCCCACAGCCTTTGTTTGGTGACCCCTAAGAAAAAAGTATGCATGAGGCAACCAGAAGAAAACAATCCATTACCTGACCAAAGGTCCAGGGCTTCTCTTTAATTTGTTTGGCGAAACCCATGTAAATGTAGCCAGTATCATTCAGGATGTACTCTGCCCGCTCCTCCTCGCTAGGTAAGTAAACAGTGTCATCTGGAGGAAGACCACACCATGTGGGTTATTGACTAACCCTGAGACAGAGGCAGGTATACCACAGGGTTGGGACAACAAATGTTGGGGGAATGGGTACAGGAAACAGGAAGGATCACAGCAATACATTGAACATTGAAAATACAAACAGCCAGAGGTAGTGGCTCAGGTCTTGGACACCAGCACTTGGGAGGTAGAGGCAGGCAGGTCTCTATGAGTTTGAGGCCAGCCTAGTCTACATTGAGAGTTCCATGACAGCCAGGGCTACACAGAGACACTTTGTCTCAAAAACAAAAGCAAAAACAACTTCCAAAAGGGCATCCTGAGCCAGGTGTAAGGCTCTTTTAACTAGAAAAAAAATGTGTGGAAATTTGAACAGAAGGATAATTCCAATGAAGTATAAATCATAAACCATTAATAAAAGAGAGAATCCAGAGGACGGAGAGATTGCTCAGTGGTTAAGAGCACTTGTTCTTGCAGAGGACCCAGGTTCCACTATCAGCATCCATACAGGGGCTTACAACCATTGGCCCAGTTCCAGGGGATTCGACACCCTCTTCTGACCTCCCCAGGTACCAGGCACCCACTTGGCACACAGTCAAACAAAACACTCACACATAAAATGAAATTAATAAATTGAAAAAGAGAGAATCCATAAGTTCACAAAGGGATGGATGGATGGACGGACGGACGGACAGATGGACAGATGGACAGACAGATGGATGGGTATGAAGGGATGTAGGTGCTTGTGGACAGGCAGGTGTGGATTAATGGATAGGGGTGGATGCAATCATGGATGACTGGGAGGGAGCTCTTGAAGGCAGAGAGTGCCAGGGTCCATCTGCTAAGAATGGACGGAGGGCTGGAGCTGGACAATCTGCATGACATCCCACTGAAGACTGCTTGGGTCAGGCCAAATTCACAAGTGAGGGGACTCTCATGAGGGGTACTTACTGCATGGCTGTAAAGCGTTTCCACATAAGCTGCTTGCTAGTTATGAAAGGAAGCATCGTCGGTGACATAAGGGAACTTGGGCAATACCTAGATCAAACGATGCAAGTGCAATGTTTCCCAGCTAAGGGGCGAGGGTGTACGGTGCCTCCCGATGATTGCCAACATCCTTCACACGATGCTCCAGCCAGGAGCATGTGGCTCAGGTCTAAGGGTGATGAGTCACCAGACACATCACAAAAGTTAGAGACGAGAGGAGACTGGGCCCCCTAGAGCAGTGGTTCTCAGCCATCCTGGTGCTGCCACCGTCGTGTGCCAGTGCTAACCCAAAACTGTAGTTTTGCTACTGTTATGAATCGTAATGCAAATAGCTGATGTGCACCCTCAGAGGGGTCATGACCCATAGGCTGAGAACCACTGAGCCAGACCATCAGGGTCAAGAAAGACTAGGGTAAGTGTGTGACTGAGATGACTATTTGTCACCAAGGCTGATATTCTGAGTTTGACAAGTTGTACACACACACACACACACACACACACACACACACACACACTCTAATCTAGGTGTTGACAAATTAAAACAAGCAAACAAAAAGGGCTGTAGGGAAAGTGTGAGAAAAGAGCAGAGCAGAGCCTGTCTGAGGTGTCTCCTCCGTGGTTTCTTGAACAAGGCTGATGAATTTTTAGAAAGGAGGACACAGTCGGATGGATAGGGGAAAATACACTGTGTGGAAAATCTGGAGGAAGCTGGGGGAGGAGGGTGAATATTATCAAAATAGTTTGTACAAAGCTCTCAAATAACTAATAAAAATGAGAAAAATAAAATGAAAATTAAAAATGAGAATTTTAAATAAAAAATGAGTGACATTTGTATAAAGGCTCAAGGGTAGCCAGGAAGGAAAGATCTGGGTAAAGAGTCAGGTGTGAAGATTAGAGGAGTTACTCGTGGCGCCCAGCAGCCTCTGAGCAGGGCTGGAAGCAGAAGCTGGCTGGGTCTGGCAAGGCAGTGAGGATAAACTAAAATGGCAGAAGGATCTTCCAGGCATGCGCTGTAGCTGGTTTGTGTACCTTGAGAGCGCAGAACAGCTCCGGGACTCTGTACTGCGGGCTGGGTGCAAGCATGGGCGCTTCTTGATGAGTCACACAAGACATGTAAGTGCAGGGACACACCCCACAGCAGAGCTGAATTCTAAGTTACCTGCACACCATGGATTGAAGAGAAGGAAGAATGACCCAGCGTCGTGGCTATTGATATACAGGCTGTACTGTCCCACCACGGCGTCCGCGGCGCTGATGACACTCAGTGTGATCTGCGAGAAACACAAGATTTGGTGGACACATTCTTCCCTGACTCAGCTCTGAATCCTATGGAGCGTCCTAGAGGAATCAGCAGACCTGACAAATCATCCTCTCCAGGGTAGGCCCACCGACCAGGGTACCCCAGTGGGAAAAGATGCAACCCACAAGGCAGGAAGGTTTAGAAAGTCTCCCAAAGCGCCCGATAAACTTGGGTTTGAAGCTCATAGGTGTGTTTCATCCCAAGCTTTGTTCCCTTCACTCCTGCATGGAGACATTGCCACCTCCCAGATCGAGGGCCAGACCCTATGGCTGTGACTCCAGGAGCCTGATCCAGCATCCAGAGCTTCAAGAGGCAAAACAGATGCCAGCTCCTGTTCTTCGCTGCTCAGCACTAGAACACTTGCCTAGCATGCTGGGAACCCTAGATCATATCCCAGCCCTGCAGTACCGCAAGCATCTGCAAGGGCATCCCCAACTGCAATCCAATGCAGGTAGTGGCTGGGTAGGAAATTCAGACAGACGTTACTGCACCTACAGTTGCACTAAAAATTTTATTTTCCATCATATCACACAACCTAAGGTTTTCCAAATCTATGAGATAGTTGTTATTTAAAGGTATCTTCTAAGCCGGATGGTGGTGGCTCACGCCTTTAATCCCACACTAGGGAGGCAGAGGCAGGCAGATCTCTGTGAATTTGAGGCCAGCCTGGTCTACAGAGAGAGTTCCAGGACAGACTCTTTATAAAGCTACACAGACAAACCCTGTCTTCAAAGAAACAAACAAAAACAAACACAGCAAAAGAAGGTATCTTCTGGGAACAATAGCTGCCAGTTCCAACACTAGCTCTGTCTTCCACTAGATGAATGGTGTTGGCTACTTTCTTAATTTCTCATGTGCATCAGTTTCCTTGCTTGAAAGTTTGCTACCTCCTTCTGCACTCCCTGGAGTGGTTGTGGGAACTAAATGAGCAACACATACACAAGGCAGTAAGAAGGAGAGTGAGTCTCTTGGAAGGCAGAAGATGCCGTCTCTCAACCCACAGTGGCATTTGGCTGCCTTGATTAGGGGGCTGTTCCATGAGAAAGTATTCCTGAGCACCCACAGGGTAGTTGAGACAAAGTCCCATTCCCCAGTAATCAGCTGGCAGAGCTCTGGGCTAGTAAGGAAGACCTTTCGTGTTGTGTCCCAGCACTGATTAGAACTGTCATCATCATTTATTACCAAGCAACACAGGAAGCCAACCTTTCGTGGTATAGGTAATGTCAGACACCCAGACCTGTACAGAGTCCTACATATGTGTTCACATGTTTAAAAAAAACAGGCTGGAGAGATGGCTCATTGACTAAAGACCTGTACTGCTCTTACAGAGGACCCAAGTTCAATTCTCAGCACCTATGTCAGGCAGATCACAACTGTCTTTAACTCCAACCATAGGGGACACAGTGCCTTGACTCACATGGACATACCACAGACACACACACACACACACACACACACACACACACACACACACACACACACACACCTATTAAAAGCAAAGACTTATATATTTAAAATAAAAAAAAAACCTTCCCATGGGTATTAAAGATTCACTTCCTTCATGGGTGTTATAAAAACAAGCATTTTAAATTTTAAATTTTAAAACAAAAATTTAAACAACACCTTTTGAGTGAAGATATTTAGCCCATCCCCTATCCCATTCCACCTCTGCAGCTTCCATTCCCACCATCTCCATAACCAAAACTGAGGTTCCTTCAGAAGGAGACTGAGGCTGTCATGAATCTCTGAAAACACAAAACATTGCTGCAAAGTGGAGGACTGGAGCCCTGGTTCTGGCCAGAAAGGAAGGAAGGAAGGGAAAGAGGCACATGGCGGGATGAAGACCAGAGTCCACTCACTCATTTGCCAACTGCAAATTCTGCTTCTAGAAAACCTGAAGACCATTGCCCTTTTCAAATCTTGGAATTAACTTAGCAATGGAATCTGTAGGCTACCCCCTAAGAAAGTAACCATAAACCAGTTCAGGGACCTCACTAGGAGGGGGTCATAGTTGGCAGTGACTTTCCAACACTGGGAAGACAGACAGCTTCACAATGGATGTCAAAGAAGCCATCCGCAGCCCACACTCCTGAGCAGGCTGCAAGCTGTGCTGGCACCCTAACCAGAAGGGACACTGATGAAGTCGTTATGCTCTGTTACGAGGAGACGAGAAGCAAAAAGGGCCTCCACCTACTTTTGAGTTTAAACCAACAGCCTGTAGGAAGAAGTGTCGTTATTTCTCTTTTCCTCTCCCTCCACATCTCTCTCTGAGTCAGGGTCTCTCTCTATAGCCCTGGCTGTCCTGGAACTCACTATATAGACTAGGCTGGCAGAGAACTCACAGAGATCCACCTGCCTCTGTCTCCCAAGAGTGCCGGGAATAAAGGTGTGCTCCACCATGACTGTCCCTGTTATGTTATTCTTGCTAATTTTCCTCTGTTCGTTTCTTCCAGTGAACATAAATGTGAAACAAGTGTTATGCGACATCTGACTAGTCAGACTACTGTGTGCTACGGGTAAGCAAGAAGCTGAGGAACTCAGAGCTATGGCTACTGCTGGTAAGCAGCACTCTACACTGGAAAGCAAGGAAGGGATAAACAGGAACTAGGTTAAGGCCAGGAATTATCCAGAAACCACCAGTCAGTAGCCCGTAACAAGGGCCCTCACCTCTGAGCCGGACTGTTTGGCAATTTTCACATGCCAGCCCTGAGAACGGAAGGATGTCATCGGATCAAGCTCCACATACTTGGATGAGTTCTGTCCTGGAAACACCAACAGGGAAGTGAGTCTTGACATCAGCCCAAGCATGGCCATCTTTGCCTGCTCACCAAGTCCCAAGTGTGTGTGTGTGTGTGTGTGTGTGTGTGTGTGTGTGTGTGTGTGTGTGTATACAACGTGTGTGGATCCTCAGTCCCACCCCATCTTGTTTTTTGAGGCAAGGTCTCTACTCCATCTGGATCTCACCTATTAGCTTAAGCTGGCTGGTCAGTGAGCTCCGGAGATCAGCCTATCTATAGCTTCACCAGATACACACCATATTGCTTGGCTTTCACTTGGGTGCTGGGGACCTAAACTCAGGTCCTCATGCTTGTGTGTGGCAGGCACTTCACTGACTGGACTGTCTCCTTAGGCCCTTACTGTAGTGCTTTTGATAACTATTATGGTTTCCCCAAGCCCACAGAGCTACAGTGTCAGCAAACAGTGCTACGATTCGTTTCTAGAATGTGCTCCAGACCCCTCTACAACAGCTGCCTCACTTGCTGGTCCTCTCTGCTCCCACCCTTCCCCAGCCATCTCCACTGATTGGCCAAGGAATGCATCAACTGTGCCAGAGTGATTATTCAGTTCCCAGTCTATTGTCAGCGTGGGGAAACTTGAGGCTTAGGGAGCAAAGTCACTCTTGGCCATTGCACACTCATAGGCCTTGTGGTCCCACCCTCTATCCTGCTGCTGGGGCTGAGGCCTCACCAATAGAGAATATCAGCTTCAGTTCGTCCTGCGGTTGAAGAGGTCTATTTAGTATCACTTTCATGTTGAATATTTGTCCACGCCTGAGCACGATATTTTTGGTCTGGAACTCCGACGTGTGGTGGGCAGCCATATTCTCCTTTTTCTCCATGTCCACAGAGGAAACCTTCAGCGCTGTAAGCACACAGTATATGGGAAGACACAGGGCTGACTCCTAACTCTGATAGTTCAGGGAAGAGAAGAGGGGTCCTGATGGGGTTGTCCTTCTGTGTATGTGTTTCTCTTTTTGGTTGATAAATAAAACACTGTGTAGCTAGTGGCCAGGCAGGAAGGATAGGTGGGGGTGCCAGAGGAGGAGAATTCTGGAAAGTGTAGGCAGACAGGGGTCGCCATGTAGCTGGCCAAGAAGTAGCAGCTCCAGGCCCTTTTCCGGTAAGCCAAGACCATGTGGAAATACATAGATTAATAGAAATGGATTAATAATTAAGACAGAGCTTGCCAGCTCAGTGGTAGTGACTCATGCCTTTAATCCCAGCACTCGGGAGGCAGGCTGATCTCTGTGAGTTCGAGACCAGCTTGGTCTATAAGAGCTAGTTCCAGGACAGCCTCCAAAAGCCACAGAGAAACCCTGCCTCGAAAAACAAAACCAAACCAAACCAAAACAAAACAAAGAAAGAAAGAAAGAGAGAAAGAAAGAAAGAGCTAGCCAATAAGAAGCCCTAGCTACCAGCCAAGAGTATTATAATTAATATAGCATCTGTGTGTTCATTTGGGGCAAGGTGACTGCAGAACCAGGCAGGAAATCCCGTAACAGGATCCCCTGCTGTGTCCCTGAAGGCCATAATAATCTGAGATTTTGTTTCCTACCTATAAAATGGGTGTGCATACTGGTCTTATAGGATTGCAGGGAGTTGAGCTGAGAGAGAGAAGTCAGTCCTGGAAAACACTCCTACTAGTAGCTGTTAGGAGGTGCCCCCAGTGCTCAACCTCCCAGCTTTGTAAACTGGTCCATGGACGCTGGAGGGAAGAAGGAGGGGAGCATCCCTTGACTGCTCCCCATTCCTGTCAGCCCAGCCTGTAGACCAGGCTGGCCTTGAACACACAGAGATCCACCTGCTTCTGCCTCCTGAGAGCTGGGGTGAAAGGCATGCACCACCACTGCCTGGTGTTTTTTGTTTGTTCTGTTTTTTGTTTTTGTTTTTGTTTTGTTGATGTTTGTTTGTTTTTAATTGTATAGTTTGAGGTGAGAAAGACACACCCTAAATGTGGATGGCACCTTCCAGTGACAGCCAGATAAAAGCAGGTCTGAGGGCACACTGCCTACTTTCAGGTCATGCTGGCAAACTCTGTTGACATTTTCAAGCTGCAGTTGCCACCATTCTGGGCTGATAAGAGAACTCATCCTTTAGCTTCTGACATGGACTGAAGACCAATAACCTTTTGGGAATCCTCCAGGCTTTGAATGCTAGCCCAGGATGGTGAGACATCTAGTCTCCTGGCCTGAGCAGCTATTGAGCTTTCAACCTCTCCAACATGAAAATCACTATTGTTGAACTATCTGTGTAAGCCAATGTAATAAGTACCCTTTTAAAATACATTCATTATATCAGTCCTGTTCCTAGAGAATCCCAGGGTACACACTGCCTCGTTTGCAGTCTGGCCACTTCCCTGAGGATTTATTTCTCCCCTCAACATGCTGGCTGGTCCAGGAGACTACATCTCTTTTTAAGCTGTTATCTTAGTTAGACTTTCTTTCTTTCTTTCTTTCTTTCTTTCTTTCTTTCTTTCTTTCTTTCCTTCTCTTCCTTTCTCTTCTTCTTTTTAATAATTTACTTTTTATTGTATGTGCATTGGTCTTTTGCCTGCATGTGTATCTGTGTGGAAGGTGTTGGATCACCTGGAACTGGAGTTACAGACAGTTGTGAGCTACCATGTGGGTGGTGGGAATTGAACCCAGGTCCTCCGGAAGAGCAGCCAGTGATCTCAACAACTGAGCCATCTCTCCAGCCCCTTAGTAGGGTTTCTATTGCTGTGATGAAACACCATGACCAAAGCAACTTGGGGAGGAAAGGTTTTATTTGGCTTACATATCCCCAGTCATAGTCCACTTAGGGAAGCCAAGGCATGAACTTAAGCCCAGCAAGAACTTGGAGGCAGGAGCTGGTGCAGAGGCCGTGGATAAATGCTATTTTCTGGCTTGCTTCCCATGGCTTGTTCAACCTGCCTTCTTATAGAACCCAAGACCACCTGACCAGAGGAGGCACCATCCACAATGGACCACAAAACATTAATTAAGAAAATGTCTTACAGGCCTGCCTACAGCCTGATTTGATGGAAACATTTTCTTAGTTGTGGTTCCCTCCTCCCAAATGATTCAAGCCTGTGTCAAATTGACATAAACAAGTCGGCACAGTTGTCCTGAGTCATTCGCAAGGCACTTTCACAGACTTGTCTTTTATTGTGGCTGAAAAAACCCAAAGCCACACTGCTAACCAGCATACGACCGACTTCAACCTGAATCATCTCTGAATAGCAGATCCCTCCCAGAATACACGGTCTTTGCCAAGCCCCGGGCCCTGCTGTACTCCTCTCTGAGTGTGGACAAGCATCCAACCATCTGGAGAATCGAGGTGGCCTATGGGCTATGAAGAATCATGTTTTTCATTCAATGCCACTCAAACTATACCCTTTTCAGAGCTTCACAGTAGTCATTCCTTGCCCGACCTCTGTCTCTGCATCCAGAGAGAGGCTGCACAAGGCTGGATACCAGCTCACAGAGGGCACTAACAGACTCTCGTGAAAAGCTACATGTGGTCTCAGCGTGAGGGGTTAGTGAAAAGAAGACAGGCATCCTTGATCTTTCCAATGTTTGAGGAATCTGAAATTATTGTGTATCTGAAAGTTTGGCTTTCGCTAATGAATAAGATGGCAAGCCATGGATTAAGTAGAAGGACAGTGGCTGGACAGCAGTGGGTGCCCAGAAGGCTAAGAGCCATTGTGCAGATTTTACCTACTTACCACTAATGGTATCCATGGTCCTTGCTGCCTCTCTCTGTAGCCCTGTTGAGAGATTCCAGTCTGATGCCAACGCACTGCCAGAGTCGTCCTCAGAGCAGGATGTGGCCTCTTTTTATGTGGTCCTGGGGTAGATCTGACCTTACAGTGGCTGCCAAGGGGCAAGGCTTGAGGACCATCTCGATCAAAAACAATAAAACTTTAATCATCCTCCCTATCAGCCCTGGGGAAATCAGGAGACGAGAGGAGCCGGCTTTAAAGGAAGGAGCACAGAGAATGGCGCCATGTATCTTCTGGGACCCCAGGAACAAGTCACCAAGAGCCAGGGTCATGTGACCTCTAGGGAGACTGGAAACGTCTTTACTTATTTCACGGCTTTATTTTTTTTTTAAATAAGGATGCCTAATAGTTCTATTTTTGCTTATATTTTGAACATATTATGTATACACATGATTCGGGATTTTTCCAGTGTACCAATTACCACTCTCTTTTAGATCTTGGCAGATGTGCTGTGTTCACTGAGGAGACAGTATGTGCATGCATTTCACGAAACACACACACTGATGTGTTCTGAATCTGCAGTGAGGCCTGGGGATGCTGGAGACTCTGCTGTCCACATGTGGCTAAGTCAGACATTCTTCCCGCAGCTCCTTCCTTTCAGGGCTGCAGGGAAAGGCTTTCACACATCCTTACAGTGCGTCTACAGGCCCTGTAGAAACACTGGCCCAAACATGCCCAGATGTGTCTCATGGACGTTCATTCTCTGCTTGCCTCAGGGGACCTATGGTCTTTTGTTTGATTGGGTGTATATTTATGTGTGCATGTATGTGTATGTAGGTTCACTCACCTGGACATGTTACGTACTGCTTGTGTATGTATGTCTGGAGGCCAGAGGTTAACATCAGGTATTTCCTTCTAAATTTATCCACCTTAAACATTTTTTTATGTCTGTATGTGAATGTGCACGTATGTGCAGGTGACCACTGAGGCCAGAAAAGGGTGTTGGATTCCCTGGAGCTGTAATTATAGGTGGTTGTGAGCCTCCAAGTGTGGGTGGTAGGAACCAAACTCAGGTCCTCTGCAACAAGTTCCTATCTGCTGAGCAGCTGCCCAGCCTAACCACATTACTATTTAGACACAAGGTTTCTCACTGACCTGGGGCTCACTGTTTCCCTGAGGCTGGCTAATCAGCACTGGGGATACAGACATACACTACCATGCCCAGCTTAAATGGTTTCTAGAGATCTGAACTCAGGTCCTCACGTTGGTTAAACACTTTATCCACTAAACTATCTACCCAACCCATACTTATAACTTTTTCAATGACGTCAATTCTAGTGAAAGAGCTGGTTTGACACAGCAGCAAAGGCCCCCAGAGCAGGAGGAAGCCCTCCTGAGCCCTGGCATTAGTAAGTGCTGCTGTGTCCCTTGAAGAGTTGTCTGAGGGACTCATGTCCAGCAGTTGCCTCCACTGACCCCTGTCTCCCTGGGTACCAGGGAGCTTTCAGGCACCAAAAGGCTGAGAAGCTGCATCTGCAGATCTCAACAGCTGAGACTTGTTTCAAACTGCTTTCAAACTGAGAAAGGAACAGGCTGGGCAGGCTCTGCTCTTCAGAGCTCTACACCCTGCTTTCGGGTCAAGGAGACTAGCAAGAAACTTATTTTTCTATTTTCCTCTTGTAACATCAGAGTTTAGGACCGGAATTATGTAAAACTAAGCTGTTCATCACCTGCAACAGAAAGGTGGGAGGCCTCTGGACAGCCTGGCCCAGGGACCTCAGCGTCTGTGCTTTAGCAGAGAAGGCCTAGAGAAGTCTTTTGTCCTGTGCAGTTCCTTTCACCAAAGAGGGACCTGAAAAGCATAACCTTTCTCCAGGCTGCCAGAGCAAGAGCAGACAAACCCACAGAGAACAGACTGTGAACCCTGAGCAAGCCACTTAACCTCTTTGTGCTTTTTTTCTCTTCGGCCTCTGGGGACTGGGAGATGATGGAGTCCCATGCTCTAGGCTATGAAGAAACTTCAAGGTCATGTTATCCAACAGGCTCTCGGTGCCTAGAACAGAGGATATTCTCCTTAAAGGATGCTGCCTTAACTTGACAGGGTGGAGCCCTGTGTGGTGTTATCTAAGGATCCCAGCCAGCTTCCCACCCTCTGCCTCCACTGACCTGGCTTTTTACTTTACTTTGTGGCATTTCACTATTAGCTGGTGCTCACGGCCACCTATTCTCATCTTCCCAGTCTGTTCCACAGTGAACAGCAGCCGGTTATGTCACAGGGGCTGTCACCTTCCAGAACTGCTTTTCTGGCTGTACCAGGGCCTGGTGGTAGAGCTTGGGATATCAGTCTGTCCCACACCCCTTGTTCTGCACATAGAAGTGATTTAGGCCTGAGTCCCACCAGGGGACAGAGGCTTTGAATGCAACTTCCTGGGAACTGGGTACCACTGAGCTTCTTGATCCAGACATGACAGGGTCTTGGAGGAGGTGGTGGGGGACTGGCAGGAAACTTGCAGGTGAGAATTAGAAGATGGAAAACACACTTAGACATGAAACCACCAGCCAGGATTGGAATTTGTCCACTTTTTGCCTCTACCCCACTGCTGGGCTCATGTTCAGAGAGTTTGCTCAGGACTGATTATGTGCAGAGGCCGAGTTAGCTAAGATAGTGTGTGAGGATGTGCCTGGCCAGGGCCTGGGGGACAGAGCTAAACTGGCCCATCGGATGGACACAGGGGAAGGAACCTGGGGACACCTGAGTGAGAGTTTGTGAGCCAGGTTCTTCTCTTAGAGTTGGGGACACAAGGTTCTCTCTTCCCAGAAGGAAGGCCTGGGAAGGGGTGCTTTTGGGGATTCATGGCTGCTCTCCTACCCAACCTCTACACTCAGTTCCCAGTTCTGAGAAAGGAGCGGTCATAGGCCTGGCGGCCATCCCCCTGCCACAGGAGCCCCTGGCGCCACACATTGGTTCTGGAACATAAAGATAAACTCCTGTACTTGTGACCTCCCCATCTGTGGAGACAGGGAGGAGCTGGTAAACAGCACCCAGAGATCTCTATAGACAACATCTTTGCTTCTTGTATCTGAACCTCTGCTTATCTCTATTCTGACTATATGTGTATAAACAACATTACGAGAGAAAATAAAAGAGTGCAATAAACCACAAAATCTCTACTCATCAGGCTATTCCAGTGCTCAACAAATTGATTGTGGGAGGGCTGCCTGGGACATGCTGATCATAGGCCCAGGTTAGTCCCCATGTTTGCTTAGATATTTCTCCACCATCAGCCCTGTTGTGGGTCACAGCCATGCAACGATGAATTGTGCTTTCCTTGGGGTTTGCCCTGCTGTACCTGCTGTGGGTCTGAGGCTTCACTTCTTAAGGTCTGTCATCTGGGATAGACTGTGCAACGGGTGATCTGGGCTGACGGTCGCGGGTCTCAATTAAAAGGGCCTTTCAGGATGCTGCTAGGGGACCAGGAAGTGCAGCTGGACTGCTCTCTGCCCCTTCTATGTCCAGGTGGTAGATGAAGGAAATATGAGTTCTCTGAGCCTTGTTTCCTAGGATGTAGGATCTGAGTGGTATTGTGGAGCACATCTGTAACCCCAGCAATTAGAAGGTAGGGGCGGAAAGACCAGGGATCATCCTCAGCTACACAGTGACTTTGAGACTAGCCTGGGTTATATGAGGCTCTGCCTTCAAGACTCAGTAACATGCTAGGTGGTGGCACACACCTTTAGCCCCAGCACTTGGGAGGCAGAGGCAGGCAGATCTCTTTGAGTTCAAGGCCAGCCTGGTCTACAAAGTTCCAAGACGGCCAGAACTGTTACATAGAGAAAACCAAGTCAGTAACATGAGAAGAGAACTTTGAGAAACCATTCTCTGTCTAGCCCATTACATATGGGGCTGGGGGGATGGCTTGGTGGTTAAAAGCACTGACTGCTCTTCCAGAGGACCTGGGTTCAGCTCCCAGAATCCATATGGCAGCTCACAACTGTCTGTAATTACTGTTCAAGGGGACTGGACTCCCTCACACAGACATACATGCAAGCAAAACACCAGTGTACATAAAACTTACAAATTAAAAAAGATTACATATGAATTTTAGGTAGCATTGTCATCGTTTCAGATTTCTCATTGTTAGTCTACCTGTGAAAGAGGTAATCCTACTTCTCTTTTCAATTGGGTATCTTGGATTTCTTCTTGTAGACTAATTGCTCAAGGTAGTAATACATTAAGAAATTTTTTTATCCATTGTTTTGTTTATTATGTAAGGGAATTGAAGTATGTCAGATGTAGTTTCTGAATTGATGGAAATGGTCCTCCATTCCTTCCTGAATCTAATCCAGCCAGGCTTTTGCCACCACCACTCCTTGGAGGTGATCCTGTCATAATTTAAGAAAAGCAGTGCTCAAGAGAAAGATGCCATGCAACAGGGTTCAAGCAGAGGGTTGTTTTTTTTTTTTTTTTAATTAGGGAAAGGGATCATAAAAAGGGGAAAGGGGAGGGGGGAAACTGGCTTCCAGAGATGGGAGCAGCAGGAGAGAGGAAAAGGTGGGAGAGAGACAAAAGAGAAAGGGAAAGAAAAACAGGGATGGGAGGTAGCAAGGGCCTTTATTAAAGACAACATAGGGAATGTACACAGGTGGTGCTCTTAGTGGCTGCAGCTGGGGGTGTATCCTGTCAGAATACAAGGAGAGGCCAGTACAGATGCCGGAATACGAACACCTGTCAGAACCTCTGATAATCCAGGGGCCATTTCTCAGGTCTTCTCTTTAGCAGGTTTAGTTTGGGTGATCACTGTACTCTGGAAATGATTCCAGATGTCTCCTGCGTCACTAGCTGTTTCTTCCTCCTCATCTAGTTTTCCCATACCACTCTGACTTCCAAACACTAAGACACCCAGGCTCAGTTTCTAGGCCTCTTCTCCCGCAAGATCTCATCCACTCATGACTTCAAATACCTCTCTGTGCTGCTGACTCTGACGCTCCTTCTTTGTATGACTTGAGCTTTGTATAGTATGTGCTTCCACTTCCTGACACCTTAGAAATTAACATGTCTACACTGTGTGTGTGTGTGTGTGTGTGTGTGTACACGTGTGCACAAGCGGGCCCTCAGAGAATGTGAGTGTGTAATACATGCTAGGCAAAAGATCTAAGACTCAACCATATTCCCAATCACACATTAAGGCCTTTTGTCTAGTCAGGTTTTTCTCACAGCCTTCTTCATCTCATGGCTGCTATCTTCCCACTGATCAAGACCCGAATCATGGTACCGTCAACTGTCCTTTTTCATACTTACATTGAGCAGTGATTAAGTTCTGCTGGCTCTACCTTAGAAACACCTTGGGGTGGGGCTTGGAGCTAGAGAGATGGCTCAGCAATTAAGAGTGCTTCCTGCAGCCAGGGCAGTGGTGGTACAAACCTTTAATGCCAGCACTTGGCAGGGGCAGGCAGAACTCTGAGTTCTGACCAGCCTGGTCTACAGAGTGAGTTCCAGGACAGCCAGGGCTACACAGAGAAAAACCCTGTTTCAAAAAACAAACAAAAACCAAAAACAACAAAAAGAATGCTTCTGGCTCTTCTGAGGACCCGATTTTAGTTCTCAGTTTCCATGTCAGATGGCTCACAATCACTTGTAACTCCAGCTCTAGGGGATCCAGCGACCTCTTCTAATCTCTATTGACACTTGTGCACATTCGCACACACACGAGATTAAAATTAAAAAAAAATAGAGGAGAGATGGCCCAGCAGCTAAGAGCATTTATTATTATTTGCAGAGGACCTAGGGTTTGATGGCTTATAACTGCCTGTAACTTCAGTTACAGAGTATCTTTATGTTTTGTTTTGTTTTGTTTTGAGACAGGGTTTCTCTGTGGCTTTGGAGGCTGTCCTAGCACTTGCTCTGTAGACCAGGCTGGCCTTGAACTCACAAAGATCCACCTGCCTCTGCCTCCTGAGTGCTTGGACTGAAAGTATGCACCACCACCTACTGGCTCCACCCTCTCTGATGACTCTAGTTTGTATCAAGTTGACCTAAATTAGCCAGAATGGGATGGGTCTCCGTGTGGACTGGGTTCTGGTAGTATAGAGATTATGAGTAGCTCTGGGCAGTGAACAGCTACCAAGGCAGGGCTGAGTCGGGGAGGCTCTGGCCTCAGGCAGAAACTATAACATAGGTCGGATTTGAGGCTCTCCACTCTGCTGCCCTCTCCTCTCCCTAACCCCACCCACTTCAGTGCCAAGGTGCCAGCTTTCTTCTAAGGCAGATCTAGAAGCCTGCGCAAGAGCCAGAGTCATCTCTAACCCAGTTCCTTGTGGAGACTGACACTAAAGCATTATTATAGATCTTCAAGCCCTCAAGTGTGTGCCTCATCCTTGTAATCCCAGCATTTGGAGGGCTGAGGCAGGAGGATTGCCATGACTTTGAGACCAGCCTGACCACATAATGAATTCACCATAACAATCAAAACCAAGACCTCTCCAAGCCTGAATTTTTAAAATGTCCAAAGTCCCCAAAAGCCATTTTTTCCCAAGTGTGTGAGATACAGTAGGGGTTAACTAGTGTTAACTAACTAGTGTTAACTCTTAATAGCCTGCCTTGTTCTCTTATTCAGGCTAACTGCACACAATTAACTCACTTTCACCTCAGAACAAGTCCAAACTAAAGACGTTTTGTAAATAAATCATAAGTTTGAAACCTTACAGCTATGTACAAGGTCAGAGTCACAGGTGTACAACCAAGGTTACTAAGAAAAACTTGCCTGTTCTTTACTTGCCAGTCTACTAACAATAGATCTGTGTCTTAAAGTTGTCACTGGGCACTGTGCCTTCCTTGTTTGGTCATGGTTTATGGCCTTGGACCCTTGTGTTGTCATGGTAAATGGCTCAGCTCCTTATCATTTCCTCTAGGAGTGTGCTTTTGACCAATGAGAGAAATGCCTTTATCACTTGAGGCTCCTGAAGAAGAGTATTTTTAGAATAGAAGCAGCAGCTAGAGAAGAAGCATGGAGAAGTTAGAAGTAGGTCAGGATTATTAGAGTAGAAACAGAACAGTAAAGAGCACAGGAAATGAAGAGCATGACTCTCAGATTGTGTGTGAGTTACGATAGAAATCTTTACCTCTCCTTTACTCCTGAGAAGCATTTCACCTTTGGAACCCTGGGTAGGGCCTGGAGCAGGTCTCATAGCCCTTATACCCAAGAAGATACACAAATGACTCATAATCATAGAAAAGATGCTTGACTCACTATAGAAATGTAAATAAAAGCCACAGAAGATACCACTAGGATGGCTATGATAGTGTTAATAGTCAACCCCACAGACTCTTGAGCCAGCAGCCTCTGGAAATGCCTGTTGGGAAATGGTACCACTGTGGTTGGTACCATTCCCTGGCTGAAATCCTCAGCTGTGTAAGAGGAGAAAAGGAACTGAGCAATAGAAAGCATTCATCTCTCTCTCTCTCTCTTCCCAGTTGTGGAAGCAATGTGACCAACGGCTTCCACTAATCACTGGGATTTCTCCAAAGTGATGGACTGTGTCCTTGAAACATGAGCCAGAATCAACTGTTTCTCAAGTTGACTTTGTCAGAGTATTTTATCACAACTACAAGAAAAGGAACTAAAACAATGACTATAATAAGAAGGATGAACAAAGGTGGGGGTTGAGTATGACCAACGCATTTTACATGCATGAAAATGTCATAATCAATGTACAATTAACACATAAAAACTGAAAAATGGATAATAATAGTGTTGCCAAGAAAGTGGTGAGATTGGGGCACTCATACTTGGATAGTTAGACCATAAAATGGTGTGGCTGCTGTAGCTGTTCCTCAGAAAGTTAAACAGGAAGCCCAGCACTCAGGAGGCAGAGACTGGTAGATCTCCGGGAGTTTGGGGTCACCCAAGTCTACATAGCAAGTTCCAAGCTAGCAAGGGCTACATAGAAGCCCTGTCTCAAAAACAACAAAACAAAAAAGAGCAAGTTAAAATGGCTTGTGTGTCCCAGTCATTCCATTTCTAGGTGTATACTCAATAGAGTTGAAATCACATTTCCACAAAACATCTTGAATATTTAATATTTGTACCAGTACTATAATAGCACCAAAGTGGAAACAACTTTGTCCAACACAAGGTCAAATGGTCTAACTGCAAGGTAGCATGGGATTGAGCCACAGAAAGGAATGGTATTAAAGTGTGCTACATTTGTAACGAGCCTTAGAAGCAGCATTTTAAGTTAAAAAATTAGACAAAAAAGACCACAGGAAAAAAAAATCCACTATATGAAATATCTAGAGTAGGAAAATTCATAGAAACAGAAACATTTGTGATAGCAGGGACTGGAGTGGAGGCAAGGGACAGAGGGTGACTGCTGACAGATATGGCTTTGATGTTCTGGAATTAATGATAGTTGAAAATTTTGTGGATATATTAAAAAAAACTGCTGGGTTTAAGCATAAATAAATAAAAACAAGAACAGAAAGTGGTAACCGCCCTGTCGAGGCCACAGGCTGTAGAACCTGATGTCAAATGTCAAATGTCCAGCTCTGAAGCAAACAAAACTCAGGCCACAATCCAGGATGCACATCAGACAGGCAAATATTGTCATGTGGTTTACTCTTCCTGCAGAAGAACCACCCTCTGCAACAAAGATGTGAACGCTGCCTGTCTTCTCAGGTGATTCCAGAGGCATACATTTCTGTAGACAAAGATCTTGATCCCATGTTTTTCCACATTGGTGGACTAGCCTGTACCAACCATCTGTATGCATTCAGCAGGTGTCTAGACTGGAGGCAGAGTCCTTTCTGGACAGTGCCGGGTGCTCCTAACTCTCTGAGCCACCTCTCCAGCCCCTACCCACAGCTGGTTTGTCTGTGCCTGTGTGTGCCTGTGTTAGCAGAGGTCAGAAGACGGAGGGCATCAGATGTGCTAGCACTAAGAGTTACAGATAGCTGTAAATCATCGTTTGGGTGTAGGAATTGAACCCAGGACCTCCGCAAAAGCAGCAAGTGCTCTTAACTATTGAGCCATTTCTCCAGCCCTCATGCTTGGTGTGCCTAGCCCACATGGGAATCCACTTGATGTGGCCCTGAATGGCTTTCTTTCTTTCTCACTGGTAGAGCGACAGGATCAGAACAGACCATCACACGGGGAAGTGGTTAGTGACAAGGTTCTGAGACTTGATAGTTTTTCTTTATACTGGGTCTCTCTGGTCTTGATTTGCTGATGTAGGAGGCAAGACTGTGCTGAGGACTAAGAATGGGGCTTGGAGAAAAACAGCCTGTACTGACACTCTTTCAAAGACTCATTAGCTGTGTGACGTTGGACAAGTTACTCCAAATGCTCCTGAAACTTGGTTTCCTCACCTACGCTGAGAACACTAGAGCATCTTCCTCATGGAGTGGTCAGGTTTTAATATGTCAAAGTGGGCTAAGCAAACAATAGCTTTGCCCTGGCTCCCAGGAGAGTTTAAAGGAGTTTGGAACTAGGAGCAGAGATTGTTGCCAAGAGTGGGGCAAGTGAGGGAGTCTAAGGCTTAGGAGAGAGCAAACACAAAGGCACACAGCAGAACTGGACCTTGTGAACTTGCAAACCTTTCCGTACTAGATGCTTGGCCACTGGGGACTCCAGTACATAGGGACAGAAAGGTCGCCAAGATAGCAGCTCCTGTGAGGGTGTTGAGGAGAGGCTAGGTCCCAGCTGGCGGGATGCAGCAGGACTGTGTCTGTCAGTATGTTCTTTCCGTCACCTGTGCAGGTTGAGTGTGGAAGAAAATCTCCACTTGTTGGGTCTGCACATGTACTATTCCACTACCCGAAACCTGAGAACTCGGCTACTTTACCCCCAAAGTTGGAAAGAATGAAGATTCCACACCCAGTAGCTTCAACTTACAAATAGGTATTTATTGTTCCCTTCTCTTGCTGTGGATTCATCGGCGTGACAGATAACCTGACACATTACATGTTTGCTTGCTTGTTTGTTTCTTCAGGAAACCCCACCAGCTACCACCTCTGGGGTATAGGAGGGGCCATGGTCAGGTAGGAGGACCATAATCGCAACACTTCTCAGATGCTTGACATGTTGCTGGGCAAGATCACAGAGCCTTCTGGGGTTCATTGAGGTAGCCCTGGAGCACAAGAATCAAAGCACTGTGCCAAGTACCAACAGGACGTGGGCCTGTGCTGTGGTGGTTATCTTCCTCTTACAGGAGCCCATGGTCAGAGGCCTGTGTTGGTCTGGCATCTCCTTGTGGCTGATAGTCAGGGGCTGTACTCCCAGGCCAGCTTGGAAACAGTCCTACTTGTCAACCCACGGCTGGGCATCACAGTCATCTTTACAGTGTGACCATCCAACCAACTGGCGTCACTGTTGCTTGCTTGCCTCCCAGGTGGGTGGGAACTTGCTGTGGATCAGGGTGAGCCCACAAAGGATGAGGAACACCCCTCCCCACCACAAGACCTCCTGGCACTCTCCATATAGCAAGTAGCCTAAGATGGCCTGTGGGAGAGACAGCTGTAAGGGACTTGGCTTACTCTGGTAAGCTCGACTATTCCTTAGTGGCTATTTCTTCCTGAGGAGGCCAGAGGCCAAAGTCTGCTGCTTCTCATCCAGCTACCACCTTCACCAAATCAATCCATGTACTTCTGTCTCCTCTGTGGAAGTCAAGGGCTACCCCAGCTGAGCAATGAGGCCCAACAAAGGCCAGCAGGGGGGGCCAGTAACCATAAAACCAAGTCCTTCCACTTCAGGACTGGCTGGGTTTACACAAAGAACCCACACCGGTTCCCTCTACCCCCCTAGCTCATGCTAGAGTCCCCAGACTTAGGAAGAGACATGCCAAGGGACGTCACATGGCTGGCGTTAGCACACAATGACAAAGATTTCATTCCTAAGTTTTCCATGTTTCACTGCTCCTTGACGGGCGCCAGTCCAACCTGTTTAACTTCCTGTCATTTCTGAACTTGAAAAAGCAGGGGTTCCCCGAGGACAACTCACCCAGAACCCGGAGTACAAACGAGGTCACCAGGCTACTCACCGAGCTGAGTATATTAGAAAAAGTCACTGTGACAGATGCAATGGCTGAAGACATAGAGAAACTGAGGCCCCGGCTAAAGAAGGTCCACATCAGAGAGTTGGTGCTTGCCATGGCAATAAGGCCTAAGACACACAAGCCAATGTTCACCTGCAGGAGAAAGTGGTACTGCAGCCACAACCACCATGGGCAGAGCCTTGAAAGGCTGGGGATCTTTAGGAGTCTCCTACAAAGGATATGAGGGCCTTGGTGACAGAGCGAGGGGGTATAGTTTTCTTCCGCGCAGACCTCAACTTTATTGTAGCCCAGTAGTCTTTTGGAAAGGGAAGACTTACAAAAGGGCATCGGCAGGGGGCAAGGGCAGCAGGCTTGCTTACACAATGGATAATGAAAGCCTGATCGCTATGGGAAAAGACTTAATAAAACAAAAACCAAAAAAAAAGCAACTTCCTTCACTTCACTCTGGACACCTCCGTCCAGATGAACACCCAAAGGGATGTTACGTGTGGGCCCCAAGCTTGGTAACTGCACCTCTAAATCGCCTGAAACGGAAAGGATCAAGCAGCCCCCTATTCATGCCGGGGCGGTGGCCCAGCTCCCGCGGTGCAGGTGCGTCCTGGGGCAGGGCAGGGGCAGGGGCAGGGGCAGGGGCAGGGGCAGGGGCAGGGCAGCCGGCCGCTCCCCTCCCCGTAGGAGCCACGTGCAGGGTGAGGCGGGGGGGGGGGGGCAGGGGCCTCGAGGGCAGGTGGGTGCGGACGTCCCCCTCCCCGCCCCCGCCCCCGCGCCGGGCCACACCTGGCTGCCGAAGGCCAGCTTGGCGGAGGCGGCCGCCAGGGCCCCGAAGGCGCCGGCGCACAGACAGTCGAGCACGCCCCAGAAGCGCCGCCGCATGGCGCCCGCCTGCAGGCGAGCGGGGAGCTGCGCGGGCGAGTCGGGGTAAGCGGCCGCCCACACACCGGCACCTGAGCACGGCGGCCCGGCCGCCATGAGGCCACGCTCGCCCGCCCGCCCGCCCGCTAGCCCAACCTCTCGGTGAGCCCGGGAGGGCGGAGCCGGGAGGCCGAGCGCGCCGAGGCGGCGAATCAGCTGCTGAGGCGAATCTGGGTCCGAGGACCTGCAGCTGAGGCAAAGCCGTGGCTGAGGACGGCCTGCGGCTCGAGGGAACCCGGGGCTGCTGGGAATCCGCTGGTGAGGACCACGTTGGGCTGAGGGGAGCCTGCTGCCGAGAGTACCTGCTGTGTGAAGCGAATCTGCTGCTGAGGGGAATCTGTCACCGAGCCGAAGAGAACTTGTGGGCCGGGGGATTGGCCCGAGGCCAGCCGGCTTCTGAGGAAGGAGCCCGCGGGAACCTGCAGCTGAGGGAGGACGCGGGTACCCCTGCACCTTAAAGATGCTCCAGCCGCCCCTCGACCCCTCGCGGATGCACTGCTTGGGGAAAGTGGTAAGGAAAACGCCATTTGTTAGGTCACTGCGCTGGAACCACCAGGACCACAATCCCTTCTAAATCCATGTGAAGTGACCCAAAAAACTAAAACGCCTCATCTACTGTCAGTGATATTACAAGTTAATGGAATCCTAGGCAATTTATGGAGACCCTGACTCACATAAGAGGAGGGATGGGCAGCCTGGCATGGCACACACCCGAAATCCTAGCACTCCTGAGGCTGAGGCAGAGGCAGGATTACTGTGAGTTCAAGGCCAGCCTGGCCAACATAGCAGGTACTAGGCTAGCCACGCACTTTTTGAGACTATCTTAAAAAGATTTTTTCTTTTTTAAAGGAGGGTCGGGGACCTAGCCTAGTGCTTCCCTAATACATGGGAAGTCTTGAGTTCAATCCATGGTAGTGTGTGTATATGTTGGGGTACATTTCCTTAAAAAAACAAAGTGCTTTAGAAGTGTATAGTGAGCCGGGCATGGGCGCATCTAAGGAGGCAGAGGCAAGTGGATCTGATTTCGAGAGCAGCCTGATCTACATAGTTCTAGGCCAGCCAGGGCTACTTAGCAAGACCTCTTTGTTTTGTAGATCATATAAAATACAAATACATATGCATGGGAGTTTGATAAAACAAAAATAATTTCACAGTACACTCCTCGTTCAACACACTATTTTCTGTTAACAACTTTTCATGGACATTCTTAACAGGCCACATTGCTTCTCATACAGGTGGGCTTGTGGCTGAAATAAAGGGGACTGGTGGCTTAGCAGTTAGGAGCACTCCAGGTAGCGTGGATCCCAGCTACCTGTGTAGGCAGCTTACACTCTCAGAGCTCCCCACTTCCTAGCTCCAGGAGATCCAGTTCTTTTTCCTGGTCTCCATAGGCACTTGCACTCAGGAGCACACACCTGAACACAGATACACATATAAAAATAAATCTTAAAGCCCCACTGTGGTGGCACACACCTTTAATCCTAGCACTCGGGAGGCAGAGCTAGTTCCAGGACAATCTCCACAGCCACAGAGAAACCGTCTCAACCCCCCCCCAAAAAAACAACAAAAAGCATAGATTATCCCAATTAGTTGTATGTGGTATAAACCATTCCATTTTGCAGATGAGGAAGTTGAGGCCTCTACTTGATAGTGGCGAGATCTTACATTGTGTCAGGGTTTTCACCCCAGAGATAGAAGAGTAACACTGCTTCTAGCAGAAATGGTCTTCTTGTTTTGGCAGAGTATGATACATGACTGTTCACACGTGTGATATGTAGAGAAATAGTGGGAAACTGTATTGTTTAGCTGCGTGGCCTCCAAAATTAGTGACTTTAAAGCAAACTAAGACCAAGTAAAGGTAGAGGGTTGATTTAGTTTATTGTTTGTGTATCCAATGCCAAAACCCAACTAATAATCTGGGTGTGATGGTGTATACCTAAAATTCTAGGACTTTGGAGGTAGAGGCAGAAGGAACAGGAATTCAAGGACATCTTTGCCTACATAGTGAGTTCAAGGCAAACCTGGAGGACCTTATGATTGATAGATTAAAGTCTCTTTATTCAAGAAAACACCAGGGCAAAACGAAGGCCAGAGCGAGGTTACAGGAACCCAGCAAGCGCGGCCAGAACAAAAGGGGCCAGGGTCCCCACGTGCAGCCCCTTAAGAAGCTCCCTTATGTCACCCCGGCTTTCCTTCACCACGCCCTTATGGGCGAGTCCCGGGGCCACCTGGTACCTGTCCCAGGACTATTGGGTAGGGCTAGGGTGTCTCCCTACATATGATCCTCATAAAAAAACTCAAAACTAGAGGTTTAGAGCACTTGTTCTTGCACAGGGCCTGGGTTTGGTTTCCAGCACCCACAGGTAGCTCATAACCATTAGTAACTACTTATAGGAGATCTGACACCCTCTTCTGACCTCCATGGATACCATGCACACATGTGGTAAATGTACATACATGTAGGCAAAATAGTTACACACGTTTTTAATTGGTTTTAAAAAGTTTTTTATTTGAAAAATTAGACATATAGAGAAATGCTCATGACAAGTTATAAACAAACAAACAAACTGATAGGAACAAGTTTGCTATAAAATCAGCCAGTCATCAGATTCACACCAAGTTTATCAAAGGTGAATCTAAGGTGAAAAGGACCTGACCAACATTCACCAGAAACCTCAGCTGTAAGCTTTTTTTTTTTCAAGACAGGGTTTCTCTGTGGCTTTGGAGGGCCTCGAACTCACAGAGATCTGTCGGCCTCTGCCTCCTAAGTGCTGGGATCAAAGGCGTGAGCCACCACCGCCCGGCATTGTGGCTTTTACTTTAAAGAGTCTTCCAGAATTTACAAGTGACTTATAACCTGGAAATGCATTGTCACCCACTTAACAGTTTGCTGTGTTTGCATGCAGAATATTCATCAGAATACTGAGGATTACTGCGCAACATGATTCATAACTACGGTCTTTTAGTTTAGCTCT
The DNA here is from genome assembly GCF_003668045.3 of Cricetulus griseus. NCBI lineage: Eukaryota > Metazoa > Chordata > Mammalia > Rodentia > Cricetidae > Cricetulus > Cricetulus griseus. The sequence goes on along the minus strand of NC_048597.1, from coordinate 229,944,206 downwards.
GTTATTTGGGCAAGTACAGTGGTTTTAAAGAACCAAACTAAACAAAGTGATGTGCAGGGAGCTGGCTGGGATCTTTAGAATTCATTCTTCTTCTTTTCTTTCAAAAGTACATTTTCAGCACGCAACTTTTCTGTCTCCTGTAATTTAAAGAAAATTAAGTTTCTAATTATTATAGAAATTATTTTCTTAAGTATATATTCAAATTAAAATTATGAGATTACAGAGTGTGACCCTGTCTCAAAAAACAAAAAAGTAAAGTAGCAATGACCAATTTATTTAACTTAAAAAAAATCCACTTTAAAATCGCTATAAACTTAATTATAATAGTTTTCAGTTTACCTCAGCAAGCCTGACATTTTCCTTCTTGAGTCGCACTACATATTGAATCTTCTGATGTAGGTTTTGATGACCTACTAACTTTCCATTTTCCTCAGCAAGATACTCTAGTTGCTTTCTCAACATTTCCATTTCCTGTCAATCCAAGGTGGGAAGATCACATTATGTATCCCCTTTCAAAAGCACCAACTGAGGTGATCAAGCTTCTGTGGACATTCTGCACACTAGAGAAACTGAACCACGGATGTGGTTTTTGTTAATACTATCAAGTATTCTACCTGGCACGGAAGATCCAACACACCTGGAAAGTTCTGTCTCTTTCTTCATACATTTCTTCCAATTTTGACCGAAGCTTCTCCTTTTCTTGAAATGCTCTAGACTCCAAAGTTCTGATTCGCTCAACTTCCTCGTTCATTCTGTGGCACACCTTCTCCTTACTATGAAGGGCAGTTTGTACGTCTTCTAGACTGGAAGAATAGCATTACTTTATGGTATATTTCAAGAAAATGTAATTATAAAACAGGGGTCAAACTAGGTTTTTCCTTTTAAGTTCAGAATTTTGATTTCAAGGTATCACTAATCTTCAAGTCTCCTGAATAGCTGGCAAAAGAAGATAGGCTTGCGGGGTGGTGGTGGCACAAGCCTTTAATCTGAGCACTTCAGATTAAAGTGGAGCTCTGAGCGCAAGGCCAGCCTGGTCTACAGAGCAAGTTCCAGGACAGCCAAGACTTACACAGAGAAAACCCTGTCTTGGGGGGGTGGGGGGGGGAGAGGGAGGCAGGCTAGACCTGGGGTGGACCTTGGTGGTAGAACACTTTGTTGACAATGTTCCAGGCTCTGGGCTCCGCCCTCCTCAACATGGTAGAGGCACTGAATATGTGATTGCTTTGTTAGGTCAACAAATTAATCTGAGAAAAACTCTTTAAACAATTTATTAATTATTTGGAGCCGTGCTCTTACGTAGCTGCAAAGTCACCATGTAGCTGAGGATGAAGTACCTCCCCTACCCAAGTGATGAAATTATAGGCATATTCTACAATGACTGGCTTCAAACTTTTTTCAAATAATAAAAACAGTGTGAAACTTTGCTTGCTCAAATGGAGGTGGAAAAAGGTATCATTACGGTCTGTAGGCTTTAAGTGTCTCCAATCTCAGAATGATTTCCAGAGCATGCTCAGCAATGCCCACAGAGACAATTTGGGCAAGTGATCTGTCTCTGCTTTGGTTGGATAAAAAGCTCATATGCTGCCCCTGGCTACCTTACTGTCAGTCGGGTGCTGTGGGCTTGAATGTGAAAAGTTCCCTTGGGCTCATGTATTTTCAATACTTTGTTCCAAGTTGACTGGCGCTATTTTGGAAGGTAGTGGAGACTTTCTGGAGGACATACATCCCTCTACAGCCTGTGCCTTAAGGTTTCTGCTTTGTTTGGGACAGGTCACTCTATGTAGCCCAGGGTAGCCTTGAACTCAAGAGACCCTGCCTCCACCTTCTGAGTGCCAGAATTAAAGGTGTGCCCCATCAAGATTTACTGCCCAACTGCAAATGTAGTAGGACAGACAGCTTCCTACTCTTGCCACTATGCCATTCCCAGCATGATGCTCTGTTTCCCTATGGAACTGTAAATCAAAATAAAAACCTCGTTTCTTTCTTTTGTCAGCATTGTATCAAAGCAATGAGAAGGAAATGAACACACTTAGCTTCTTGTTTATGAAACTCAATTTTATGAAGGGAAAAGAACTTCCCAGCAGAGGATGCTGACTGGCCTAAGCTGAGCATAGTGAGCTCTATCTTCTCTTTGCTGGACACTGGTTTTCTAAGCCCTGAGGATGTCTGGTCTAGGCCAGCCAGGGTTACAAAGATGAGACCTTGAAAAAATAAAAGCAGCAGCCGCTGCCACCACCGTATGAAGGCAGGACATTGGAACTACAGTAGGTATATTGTAGCCAATAGTACCAAAAGAAGTATAATGGGGAAAGCCTTAGTACCTGATGGTATCACCAAGTCCCAAACACATGAAATTAAATAATTCCTGCAGCATTTAAGAATATGTGTGTGCCCACAATGCAATGTGAGCTGTATGCTTCCAGGACCACGTATCATTGAGAATTTCTGTCACCACAAGAAATACATGCCATACAGTGACAAAATCCCAAAGGATATATCTAAACTTATCTGGATTGTTCACCATCCTGTACATCAGCTTAACTACTACTAGATGGAAGGAAGCCTGTTAAACTGTTCTCACTGTCCACGAGGAGGAAACCCCACAGCAACTCAAGAAAACTAACAACTGGCCATGTGCCATTTTTGTTAAAAGTAGCTTTACATGAAAATCCCATTGAGCAAATGGCATCAAGAAAAATACTTCTGGGGCTTAGAGAGAGGTGGCTCAGCAGTTAAGAGCACTTAGTCTGTCAGACAACTGGAGTTTAGCTCCAAGCATGTGTAGAGGAGAGGGCAGGTCACAACTGCCTGTAACTAGCTGCAGGGGATCTGCAGCCACCTGTGTGCACGGGTGCATGCCCATACAGACACATGCATATAAGACATTTTTAAATCTTAAAAAGACTTTGATAGACAGCAATTATATTCACATATACCACAGAAGGGAAGGAGTTATCTTATGGATGTGTCTTCCCTTCAGAGGAGACTCTCACCCACAGGACAGTTCATACCCTTGTAACTCATGGTTCAAGGGACCTGATGCCCTCTTCGGGTCTCTGTAGGTACTAGGCATACATATCATGCACAAACTTCAATACAGGCAATGCAAAACACCCATACACGTGAGGCCTGGCAAGATGACTCAGCAGGTAAAACATTTGCTGCATAAGCCTGACGAACTACTTTCCCTGCAACCCAAGGTGGGAGAAGAGAACCAACTCTGTTCTCAGACCTCCACACACTGGGCATGGTGTGCACGCACTCCCCCATAATAAAGTTTAGAAATACAATAAAAAAAAAAGATTCGAACTATAAAATAGCACACTTACTCTGTTTTCATTTTCAGCATTTCTTCAATAAGTTTATTCTAAAATTAAAAAAAAAAAAGATGGTTAGGTTCTTTAATACCTTTACTAAAGAGAAGACAGAGAGGAACAAGTCCATTTTCCTTGTGCTAATAAAATCGAACCAATGTCTCTTTCCACAATCCCATATGTATATACAAAAGGTACTGCTTCTCCAGCATTTTTGCACTGCACTCAGAAGACGCCACACTTGGTTCTAAGCACACAGCTACACTCGGGGAATGCAGTGCCCCCTACAGAAGCACAAGGGCAGATACAGTCTTCCTTTTGTTGTTTCTGTCTATGGCTGGGGCCTCAGACCCACGACAACTGTTCTGCACTGGTCTCCCAAGTCCTGGAAGCAGGTGTGCAGCACTATGCCTGACTGACAGATACATATTAATATATTAATGCTGATAGTAAACATGATAATCAGTGGAAATACAGTAAAGACAGTAATTGTAATAGCAAAATGATTTCTAAAATAAATCACCATAAATGTTAAGTATAAAAGCAATTCTCACAGAAGAAACCTGTGTAAAAAAGCCATACTTTAGCAAGTCTTTCTTTGACAATCTCCTCTTCATATTCATTCTTCAGCTGTTGACTGTCTGGATGACTCTGATTGCTGCATAGATGAGGGAGTGGACAGGAAAACATTGTCAAGTATATTCAAGGGTTAATTGACTGTTTATTCTATGTAGCTTTGGTAAAGCTAACTCTGTTCGGATTAAGTGAATACAGTTAATCAGTGATGATACACAGGACCCTCCTCAGCACTCAGGACTGAGTCTTACCACTCAGGGTGCAGAAACCTAACCAAGGCTTAAAGGAAAAGTTAGTGCAGAAATTTAGCTAAAAGTGGCCACATGAAGATCAACTGTGAATAAAAGGGGCAGAGGGTTCTTCAAGGGTGGGGAGGGTTGCCTAGATCCCCCTGGTAGTCAGGCCTCTTGGAATCTGATTCCTCCCTTTCTTGGGTATTTAGTTAGCTAACAGTTACTATAACCACTCTGGCTTCACGTGTATGCAAACAGCAGGGACTACCTGAACATATAATATGGATCTCTTCAAAGAAAACAAATGCTCCATCACAAATCAAGGGACTACAGTCTGGATGGATGTGCATCTCTGCAAGTCTGCCTGGGTTGGGAAGTAAATGTAGTTCAGTGGGCCAGCAAGACCTCACTGGAGAGCCTGCCCGAGTGCTGTAGGCTTTGCTAGGAAGCTCGGCAAGCAGGAGACCATTAAGTAAGGCTTAGTATAGGAAGGCTTCTTTTTTTCCTTCATGTCTGTAGCCTAGTCAAAACTGGTCATGAGCCTCAAATGTCAAGGTCCCCCAAGATCAGGGAAGAGTGTGCACTGAACCAAAGTCAGAGAAACTTTTTTAGGTCAAGATCCAGACAGTAGGGCTGGAGAGATGGCTCAGCAGTACAAAGCACTTGCTGCTCTTCCACAGGACCAGGGTTTGTGTCCCAACATCTACATGGTAATTCACAACCACTTGTAACTCCAGTTTCAGGGAATCCAACACCCTTTTCTGGACTCCTCAAGCATCAGGCACACAATTGTTACAGATAAACATTCGGACAAAACATCCATATAACATAAGATCTGACAGACAGTAAGTATTTTAGAGTTTGATATACATATTCCCCCCCCACCAAAAACAAAAATAAAAAAAAAAAGTGAAATAAAGTACTGTAAATTGTGGTTTAATAATGACTTGGGAAAGTTCTGTGGCTTTTCATAAAACTGACAAAGTGTGGAGCAGATGGAAAACAGGTGAGCAGACTACAGACCGCAAATGTCAGAATCCCTAAGAGCAATAGTTGTTCTCAACCTTCCTAATGCTGTGATCCTTTAAAATTATTTTGTTGCTATTTCATAGCTGTAATTTTGCTACTGTTATAAACTGTAATGAAAATATCTGATCCACAGGACATCTGATTTGTGACCCCCGCCCCCCCCCCAAAAGGGGTTAGGACCCACAACTTGGGACCTGCTGACCCAAAGGGAGCAGCTTATTGCTAATGACTTGCTCTAGTTCCACTAAGTCAGCTGTATGGTTGTAGAGGTCAGACAGTGGTGATACACACCTTTAATCCCAGCAGCCACAGAGCTAGAGGGTGGTGGTATACACCTTTAATCCTAGGAGACAGGCAGATGGATCTCCCTGAGATCAAGGACCCCTGGCCTACGTAAGACCGAAGAGAAACAGCTCACACCTTTGATCCCAGCACTAGGGAGGTGGAGGCAGGAATGATATGGCTGGGTAGAGAGAGTAATATGAGGAGGAGGAGACAAGAACTCAGAGCTTTGACCTCTGAGGATTCATGGAGACAGGACAGCCCTTTCAGCCTGAGGTAAAAGTAAGATCTAGAGGCTGGCTGCTTTGCTTCTCTGATCTTCAGCTTGGAGCTTGAACCTCAGTATCAGTCTCTGGGTTTTTATTATTCGTTTTACACTCAGGACAGATTCTGAGAATGTCTAGAAGGTTGGCAAGCTTCTAAGATTCTCTTGGAGAAGCATGGACCCAATCTGGAGAGTGAAATTCACTAAGGACCCCACCCCAGAAAATTCTTTCTGGCCCAATTTACCTCCCTGCCTTTTGTTATTGTTGCTGGAGACAGTCTTATGTAGGCCAGGCTAGCCTTGAATTTGATATTAGCTGAAGATGACCTTGAACTTCTGACCTTCTTGTCTGTACAACTTGAGTAGGGCTACAGGGAGGCATGCATGACTACACCAGGTTTATAAGCGGTCCCACCTGTTGCTAACCCTCTTGTGGAAAGTTAACAGGTAACATCATAATTCAACACCATACACTTAACAAGTAGTTATTAATGTTGGTGGCTCACGCCTTTAATCCCAGCACTGGGGAGACAGAGGCAGGTGGATCTCTGTGAGTTCGAGACCAGCCTGGTCTGCAAGAGCTAGTTCCAGGATAGGCTCCAAAGCCACAGAGAAACCCTGTCTCTAAACCCCCCCCCCCAAAAAAAAGAAGAAAAAAAGATACACTCACTAGCACCCATGCTTTACACTTTTTGTTTTACTTTGATTTTGTTTGTGGTATTGGATACAGAACCTGGGGGGGAGGGGTGGGCTGGCTCAGGCATGCTTAGCAAGATGCTGAAGATGCCTTGTTTGCCTAGGTCGCTTTCCTTGAACCATACTATGAAGCAGAGCCGATTGGTAGGAGACTCTACCCTTATCTGCATCTTGCTCCTTATTTACCTAAGACTTGTGGTTTTAAAGAAAATGGCCCCCAAAGGGAATGGCACTATTAGGAGGTGTGGTTTTGTTGGAGTGGGTGTGGTCTTGGAGGAAGTGTGCCACTGTGGAGATGGGCTTTGGGGTCTCATATTTCCTCAAGTCACGCCCAGTGTTTCATTTCACTTCCTGCTGCCTGAAAGATAAACTCAGCTCCTTCTCCAGTACCATGTCTGCCTGCAAGTGGCCATGTCCCACCATGATGATGGACCACATCTCTGAAAATGTAAGCCACCCAATTAAGAATTTTCCTTAGTAAGGGTTTCTGTGATCATGGTGTATCTTCACAGCAATAGAAACCCTAAGACACCTTCTTAAAAAATAAAAATGCTAGGCTTCAGGCTATAGCTCAGTGGTAGTGCACATGACTAGCACATGACTACCCAGCAGAAGCAGGCAGCTCTCTGTGAGTTCATGGCCAGCCTGGTTTACATAGTGAGTTTTGGGCCAGCCAGAGCTACATAGTGAGACCCTGTCTAGAAATCCTTCCCCACCCCCCACAAAGAAACCCCATCAGAAACAACCCCTCCCAATAGAAACCCAAAACACTTTTAAATGGCAGTAGTTTGGTTCACTTAATTCAAATCTTCTGAATATATTCAAAATGCTTAGTTCACAGAGCTGGTAGGTGGCAGATGTCTTATCCTCCAATGCTGCAGAAAGCCACATCTCATCAGACAACTCAAAACCAACCATGCACTTCCCAGGCCAGGGGGAGGAGGTCCCATGTCTGGCAGAGCCCGCATTAGCCTCAATCACTTAAGGACGTGCAGGCAGACCAAGTCCAGCGGGAGGACTTGTGACTCTTACTCACCCACCATCCTTCTGCCATTTAACCTCATCCAGCTGGCTTTGCAGGAGCCAGTTTTGATCTCTTAATTGCTGAGACTCCAGGCGCAGATTTTCCATTTCACACAACTGATCCTGAGAATACACCAAATAACTGTTTTTCAGAAGAAACATCAGACTGGGTGCTATTTTGCTTCTCAAGGTTGAGACTGAAGCTGGGTGTGGTGGCACACACCTTTAATTCTAGCACTTGCAAGGCAGAGTTTGCCAGACATGAGTTCCAAGACAACCAGGTCTGTGAAGTGAGAACTTGCATTACACCCCACTTCCCCAAAGAAAAGGTTGTGACTCAGACAGGTATTCCTTTTATATTAAAGTACAGCACTGAGTGTTACTGGATTAAACAGTTTGTGACATGCTCTTGGAGTCTTGAAACTGTGACTCATGAACATACTATCTTAAACACTTTAAGCATATTAAAAACAGATGCCACAGCATATGCTCAAATCAGATCCTCACTTAGAGCCAGGCATGTCAACCCAGCACTCAGGAGGCTAAGGAAAGGAGGGTCATGAGTTCAAAGCCAACCTGGGTTATAGAGCACTGTATAGAGCTACACAGTGAGGTCCTATTTCAATAAGGTAAAAGACAGCTGGGGAGATGGCTTCATGGACAAAACACTTGCCCCACATAACTATGAGGCCCTAGGCTTGAGTCCCCAGAGCCCACTGAAACCTGATGTAGTAAGTAGCAAGTGTTTGTAATCTGAATGCTCTTTACATTCAGGAGGAGGTGGTGGTGGTAGTGGGAACAGATCCCTGTAAAGTTTTTGCTTTTGCTAACCTCTGGTGCACACAGCAGCCAACAAAATGGAAGGTGAAGGCTGACACCTGAGGTTGTCCTTCAACGTCACACACCTTCTGTGGTACACACGTCCTCACTTGTGCATTGAACACACGCAAAACCCACACATACACACATTCACAAAAAGCAAGGGAAAGGAGGAGAGGAGAAGAGGAAAGAACAAAACTTCAATCTAAAACTACACCGAGGGGCTGGGAAGATGGCTCTGTCAGCACAGTTCCTACTCTGAGGTGGAAAGTGATAGAGAAACACATGTGACGTTGACCTCTGGCCGCCACCAGCATATGCAGCTAACACATACACCACACATTTAAAACTAGTGTTGAACAAGGGGAGGTCATGGACCCCAGACTGACAGCTCAGAACCAGCAAAGGACAGAACCAGGCCCCCAGAACTTGGGTGTCAGTTAGGAGACCTGGGCAGTCTATGGGGCCTCTGGTGGTAGATCAGTATTTATCTCTAGTGTACGAATGGACTTTGAGAGCCCATTCCCCATGGAGGGATACTCTCTCAGCCTAGACACACAGGGGAGGGCCTAGGCCCTGCCCCAAAGGGTGTGACAGACTGTGAAGATCCCCCATGGAAGGCCTCACCCTTTCTAAGGAGCAGAAGAGGGATGGGAGGGAGAGGGAACTGAGACTGATATATAAAAGAAGATTTTTCTAATTTAAATAAATAAAAAATGTGTTGAGATAATATGTTGTAGCTATTAAGCTGGCAAAGACTCAGAAGTTCAAGGACTCGGGACTCATTCATTGCTCATGACAATGTGGTTGGTAGAGACTATGATACCATATGTAAAACCCCACAGGCAGGGAAAGGGCGCTTACAGATTAGAGACTCAAGTAAGTATGCACTGGAAAGCTTTACAGAGGAAGGGAAGGAAACTGGGAGCTCCCAGGAACAGCAAACTAGACTGCAAGGAGTCAAGGGTGGGAAGAAGACTACGAAAAAGTTCTGGCCTTTTGAACTTAGATCGTCAGCAGCTAGGAGCAAGTTGCTGACTTAAAAAAAAAAAAAAAAAAAAAAAAAAAAAAAGTCCCATACCTTTATTCTGAGGATTTCAGCATTTTTTACTTCTCTATCTTCATTTAGCTTTGTGACAAGGTGCTGCAAAAAAGTCTTAGAGGCCCGTCCATCTTCTATCTCTTGTTCTTGTGTTTCCAAGAGTTTTGCCAAATGAGGCTGAAAATGGGGTGGTGTTTTGGGACTCTGAAACAGAAATCATACTTCATCCAAATGCTTGATTCCGTGATGCTATGAAGATTTCAGTTATAGTCTATGCCCCTAACTGATAAAACGTGCATTTTCATACATATGCTAAGCCCCTAGAGTACAGTGCATGCTGAGAAAGGCCATCCAGCTTATTAATTTAATTCCTATCCAAGTAAAACAAAGACTTTAACAAGAAGAAAGCCAACAGAGGTTGTTAATGAAAAGCTTTATCTTTAAAATTACAAGGAATAACACGAAATACTGGCACATTTTTCTCATTTGAAAAAGTGATGACTCTGAAATGCACTTTTTTGGAAAAGTACCTGTGGATACTCGGTAGCAGAATCCATCACATGCTCTAGCTGTCTCATTTTGAAGTTATATTCACTCTTCCTCTGCTCTACTTCCTCCTTCTTTTGGTTTAACTGGGCAAATCAAACAGATAACAGGTCACAGATTAGAAAATAATTCAGAACACATAGTCCAATTACAAAAGACCAACCAGCTTCCCCAATGCCACCCATCAGAGAAAAGCAAATCACAATCGCAGTGTTATACCCCTGTTAAGATGACAGAGGTGGACTAGTTGAGGACATGCAGAGAGACTACACTGCTACTGGAATGCCATAAACCCACAGAAAAGGGCAAAGGTCACCCCTAAAACAAACTAGAACTCCCACGTGGCTAGCAATCTCAGTTCTGGGTCTACATTGGAAGGGAATGAACTTGTGTATGTGTGTGCTCACATATGTGTATTTCTCGGTTCATTGCTTCAGTTAGTCAGTGTGCTCAGGGGATTCCCTGGCTCTGCTTCCTGCATACTAAGGTGGTAAGTAGGCCACCATGCCTACCTGGCTACTATGTGAGTTCTGTACACCCAAACTCCAGGACTTGTGCTTGCCAGGCAGCTGCTCTATCTACTGAATGGTCTCCCCAGCTTGAGATGTAACATTTGAGAGGGCTGCATCTCTATGTTAACCACACCCTTGCTCATAATAGCCAAACTACACAGTAAACCTCATTATCCACCAGCAGATGAACAGAAAAAACAAGCAGTACTTAGATACAAAAGAACACTGGCCACCCTGTGAGACAAGGCAAACTCTGTCATCTGCAATAAAATGGATGAACCTACAAGACGTCACATAATTAATTGGATAGAAGCCAAGTGCAGAAACACAATGATCTAGCGTCTATGTGGAATCCAAAACAGCCTAACTCAGAGGTGTTGAGTAGAACAGTAGTTACCAGAGACTGGGGTGTTAAAGATGGGAGGTGTCCATCAAAGCCTACCAAATTCAGACAGAAGCAAGTTATTGAGACCTAATGCAATATATTTGAGTACACCAAAAATAATGTATAAAGTATAGTTCAAAACAGGAAAAACAGCAGTATTAAAACTGTATCACAACCAAAATTGTAAGTGAGGTAATGGATACATTAACCAACTTCATTTAATCATTATATAATGCACACACACATCAGAGCCACACACTGTGGCAGATGAGGTGCCTGATGCCTGTAATTCCAGAATTCAGGAGGTGGAGGTAGGAGGGTTATGGTGACTTTGAGCACAGCCAGTCTGGGTGCCTATTGAGTACTATACTAGCCAAGCCAGAACTACAAAGCAAGACTGTTTCAACCCACTCCAGCACAACCCATCAATATGAACCTCATAAATGTATCCAATTATTTGTTATTTAAAAAAGATAATTTATTCTGGATGTGGCGGCAAGTGCCTGCACTCTCAGCACTCTGGGAGGTACAGGCAAGAGAATCATGAGCTCAAAGCCAACCTAGAGTAGAGAGAGATCCTTTCTCAAACAACAGCAAAAGAGATGTTTCTTAAATGTTCTATGTGTACAATTTATTACTTTGAAGTGGCTATAGTTCTGTTTTAATATCTTACTGTTTTCAGCCACAACCCCATTGCAGACACTGTTGTCATGTGTCAAAGACCCAGAGCAGGGCGAGATGGCTAAGTAAGACTCACACGAGGAAAGCCAAGTCTACAGTCCATGGTGAAGTGGCAGTCTCTTCTGAATCCATTTGCCTACTTTACATGGCTCAGGGTGCCACTCACCTCGTGTTGAAGCTCCTGGATCAGTGCCTCCTTCTTGGTCAGCTCTTCCTGGGCAGATTGCAGTAGCCCAGAGTGCTTTTTGGAGGCTTCTGTGAGCATGTTCAGCTGCTCAGTGGCATGGGCCAGATCTTCACACAGCATATCCCTCTGTTAGGGAAGAATGTCCCAAAGGAAATATTTCTTCCTTCCTTTCTTTCTTTCTTTCTTTCTTTCTTTCTTTCTTTCTTTCTTTCTTTCTTTCTTTTAAGATTTTATTTATTTGTTATGTAAACAACATTCTGCTTCCATGTATATCTGCACACCAGAAGAGGGCACCAGATCTCATAACGGATGGTTGTGAGCCACCATGTGGTTGCTGGGAATTGAACTCAGGACCTCTGGAAGAGCAGTCAGTGCTCTTAACCTCTGAGCCATCTCTCCAGCCCCAGGAAATATTTCTTAACTATGTCATTTGTTTTACAAATCATTACTACAATTTTTTAAGGTTTGGAAAGTTGTATATAAAAATCTTTAAACTTTTTCCCCATTTGGCTTATGTGCTAAACCATTCCAAGACAACCCAAGCAGCTGATACTCACGTAAACAGGCCTAAGCTTGACATCAGTAGATTCAGTCCCCTGTGTGAGGCTAGACAGTAGTCTCTTCTCACTCAGGGTTTTAGAGCTGATCTTTTTATGCAGAACACTCCAGGTGTAGAACTTACTTATTAATGTCCCACTAAATGAGGTTTATGGGCTTGTGTGTGCATAATATTTGCACACATATGTATGTGTATACATGCCCATGTGATGTACATAGATGTCAGAGGTCAGGTCAGGCATCTTTATTATTCTCCACCTTATTTTGTGTATGACAAGATCTCTTAATGAACCTGGAATAAACCATTTTGGCTAGACTAGTTGGCCAACAAGCACCCTGGATCTGTCTGCCTAGCTAACTGCGCTATACTCCGTGGTTACAGACTCAGGCTGCTAAGCCCAGCTTTTACATTGGCTAAGGATCCGAACATGGTTCTTCATGCTCATGCTGCGCAAGTACTTTATCCAGAGTCATATCCTCAGCCTGACTCTGGGTTTTTATGTCCTAGAAGGTAAGTAGCTGTTAAAAATGTCTCCAGCCCAGGCAATCAGAGAAGGACTACAACAATTCATCATGGCACCAGCCACTGAAGATCTCATAGACAAGAACTAGTTCCAAGACAGCCTCCAAAGCCACAGAGAAACCCTGTCTCGAAAAAACCAAACAGAAACAAAAACAACAACAAAAAAGATTCTGATACATTATTTTACTTTTGTGAATAGGACTTAACCATTTTTACTGTTGATTTTTTTTAACAATAGAACAGTTCTCTCCTTCCTTCCACCATGTGGGCTCTGGGGATTAAAATCATACGGTCATCTTCAGTGGGAAGTAACTCTCTGAGTCATCTTGTCAGCCCCTAAGTATCAATTACTCCTTTTAAAAAGAGTCTCCTAGTTATTCATTAAAAACATCCCTACACAAATAAACATACTGACGAGTAATAAGGCACAAAAGAAAACAGAGATGCCTAGTACAGCTCTCAAGAAGCAGAGGCAGGTGGAGGTCTGTGAGTTCAAGATCAGCCTGGTTAACATAGTATGTTCCAGGACAGCCAGGGGTATACACAGAGGATCCTGTCTCAAAGAGGAAGGAAGGAAGGAAGGAAGGCAGGCAGGCAGGCAGGCAGGCAGGAAGGAAGGAAGGAAGGAAGGAAGGAAGGAAGGCAGGCAAAGGAAAGTGTCATGTTAACAATACCTACCTCAATATCCTCTGAGAGGATTCTCAGTCTGAGAGTTTCTTTTAGTTCCAGGATATCCACTTCCTGTTTCCTGATCAACTCTCTGCTCTCTTCTTTGTCAGCCATAGCAACATTGTATTTGCACTGTAGAAAATAAAGACAGCACAAGAGCTTTCTGCTGGACTTCTGCTTATCTGTACACCAAAGAACTTAGAAGTGATCTTAGTTCCAAGGTGAGGACCAGGCTAACAAGTTAATTCAGCAACACCAATTTGTTGTTGGTTGTTTTGGTGTTTTGTTTTTAAGATTTACTTATTATGTATACAGTATTCTGACTGAATGTATGCCTGTAGGCCAGAAGAGGGTACCCGATCTCATTACAAATGGTTGTGAGTCACCATGTGGTTGCTGGTAATTGAACTCAGGACCTTTGGAAGAGCAGGCAGTGCTCTTAACCCCTGAGCCATCTCTCTAGCCCTGCCCTCGGTTTTATTTTTATGTGTATGTGTGCAAGTACACTTGCATGCCAAGTGTGTGCAGGTACCCACAGAGAGCATCAAACCCCATGCAGCTGGAATGACAGGTGGCAGTGAGATGCCCGGTGTGGGGGATGGGCCGGCCGGGCCCTCTGGAAGATCAACAGTTAGTCTTGTCACTAAGCTGTCTCTCCAGCCCTTGTCAATGAAGGAATAAGAACTAGTGTACAAAACTAATAAAGTATTCTCTAAATAAAAAAATAAAAATAAATAAAAAGCATATTTCATACATCTTTAGGATAATGGGGCTTTCAAACACAAAATTAGATTTTCTGCCTAAAGTTACAATTATTTCAAGAATTCAAAAAAAAAAAAAAAAAAGAACTAGTGTACATGACAAAGAAAAACAGGACAGCTCTAAAGGTGTTAGGTAAATATGGAGCTTGCTTTGCCCCCTGTTGGAGCAAAGGAGCAGGGCAGACCAGATGCAGATGAGAATCTTCACCTTCACTCGAGCAAAGGAGGAAGCATCAACATTCAACTTAAGAAACAGCTACCTCAGGAAATGGTATTGAGTCTCAGATCAGAGACACGATTCTATATGATGAACACCTGAAAATTTAACTAAAATGTAATTCTTTTCTTGAGGCAAAGAAGAAGCCCACTTTAGCCTTAACTGTTACCGGCAACGCCCAGTTTGTTTCTCATCAGTGGTTCCTGAAAGGTAAAGAGAACTCTATTCCAAGTCAAAGACCTGGACAGAAATGTTGCTGTCCAGAGTGTGCACACTGCACGTCTCAGAAGTCCCCTGACAGTTAACTTCAACAATCAAGCTTACTCTACCACAGAATCTTTTTACCTGGTGGGACAGTTACCAGCCCCCTGGAGAGCTTGTGAACCGTGCCATGCTCAAGCTTGGCACCCTGTGACAGAACTTACATTTATGTCCTGGAGTTCTTGTTTCAGGGTATCTATGGTTTCTGCTTTTTCACCAGCTGATGTTCTTAACTCCTGGATTTGGTTCATGAGATTAGTGACAAGTTCCTGACAGGACAAAAACAGTATCTTCATACAAAAACTAATAAAGTATTCCCTAAATAAAAAAAAAAATCAATAAATGAACAACAACAACAAACAACAACAACAACAAAAACAGTATCTTTAAAAACCCGTGACATTATGGAGATCATTTTAAAAGATGAACTGGTACAGGCTGGATGTGAAATTTTCCTCACAGTCTTATTTAAGCACTTGAGTCCCAGCTAGTGATGCTGTTCTGGGAGCTTGTGGACCACTTCAGAGGTGAGGCCTAGTTGGAGGAAGTGGGTACTATTGGTATAGGCAGCCCAATTCCTATTTAAGTTCTCGTCCCCTATTAGGGGATATTCATGAGCAGCTACAGAGAGCTCCTATCAACATGAAGCCATGCCTTGCCCCTCATGAGTCAGAAAAAACCTTTCCTAGTATAAATTTTTTGGGGGAGTTGTTTGGCCACATCAATAAGAAAAGTAGCTAACACATAAACCATTTCTGTTTCCCAATGACAACAAAGGAAGTCAATTTACCTTAGTAAAACATTATGTAATGCTCTACCTTCCACAACTTTTTTTTTTGAGATAGGGTTTCACTACATAGCTCAGGTTAGCTTCCAAATCTTTATGTAGACCAGGCTGGCCTCTTAACTACTGCCCGTCTTGTCTCCGTCTGCTAAGAGCTGGTATGGCAGGTATCGACCATTATGCTCGCTTTTTATATTTGGACAAACAAGTCACTTATTCTGGCAAAGTCAATGATAAGGATTCGAGACTCTGTATCTTGAACTTACAGTCAGTGGAAAAGGTCAGAGTAATGTCAGTGTTCTGGCTGAAAGGACAAGGGTGTGACCTAAAGGAGCAGGGTACACTGGGCATGGTGGCGGACACCTTTCACCTCCATGCTCTAGGGAGGCAGAGACAGATGGAGTTCTGTGAGTTTGAGGTCAGCCTGGTCTACATAGTAAGTTCCAAACCATTCAGGACTTCAGGACTACATAGTGAGACCTTGTCTCAAAAAAAAACCAAAAAAACAAAAACAACAAAAAAAAAAAGAACAAAACCAAAAAAAACAAAACAAAAAAAACCCTAAATGTATATGGACCTGGCAGTTTGTAAGTCATGAGGGGACAGGAATGACCTATGTGTATCTGAGAAGACAGGGTGAAAAGATTGTGATTTCAAAGCCAGCTCAGGCTACATAGAGAAACCAGGGCTCTAAAATTAAACAGACACCACCAACAACAACAAAAATAAGGAGATAAAATTCAGAAGCAAAAACTCAAACTTTATCTACCTTGTCAGAATCTCTGGACTTCTCTAGAGAACTGATCACATTTTCAGTAGCAAGCAAGCTTTCTTCTAGTTTCTGTACTTTTGCCATCTGTGGGAAAAAACAAATAGTTTTAGAAAATAATTAAACCACACATACTGAAAAACAACAACAAAACAGGCTGATAAGTGCTTTGCACATTACAGATTCTGTACTAACAAGGCCTAGAGTGGTTTTGTGGTCTCTACTAAGTGAATACCAGCAGCTATCATTATAGCCATCTGGGAGTCAGAAAGAATTATAAATAATAGAATCAGGACTGGTGAGATAGCTCAGGAGGTAGTTGTACACACACACACACACACACACACACACACACACACACACACACACACACACGGGGTGTCGGGGAATAATAAATGAAAATTCAAATGCTAACAGGAATAGCTATATGTCATGCTATATGCTACACTCGTAGCACTTGCAAGGCAGGGAGGAACAGGAGGATCTTGGGTTCAGGGCAAACTGGGGTTATAAAGAGAATTTCAGGGTAGCCATCGTGTGACCCTGCCTCCAAAAAAACCAAAGGTGGCCGAGCTGTGATGGCACATGCCTTTAATCCCAGCACTCTGAGCTGGAGACCAGTTTGGTCTACACTGCAAGTTCCAACCCAGCCAGGATTACACAGAGATACCCTGTCTCAGAAGCAAACAAACAAGGTCTAGGGATATACCTCGGGTAGAAGTCTAAGTTTAAACCTGAACAACAACAAACCTAGTCAAAATTCTAGTCTTTTTTTTAATTAGTGATTTCTAACACTGAAATCTGAAACACTTTTTTTTTTTAGACCCAGGAATAAAAGTTACAAATTTCAAATTCTAGACTTAGAACAAGAAGCTGACCTGCTGTTCACATTTGGCCATCTCTTTCTGTTTCTCCTGACGCACAGCCTCAAGAACCTTTAAGATTTCTCTGGAAAAGAAGAATTAGGGAAACATGAACTGAGTGTGCACACTCAGAAGAAATTAAATGCCACAAAATGAATTAAGTCTACTGGGCAAATCCTGGGTTAGAGAGCACAATCCTACAGGGGTCAGAAAGGTGAATGCATGTTAACAACTATTTAGTAAGGAATTATTTTTGTGCCATGACTCTTTACTTTTCTTTGGTGTTTGGTATTTGATAACACACCACAGTATTTACTGCCATCTGTCTGAGACAGAATATGAAGTCCATGGCACAGGGAAACCTCATTCCACTCACTGCTTTGCTCTATGGATTCTAGCACCTACTACTGCATAGACCTGTCTACATGCCAAGTAGGGGCCGCTCCTCTTCCTTCACTGTGTATCAGGGCCAATGGTAACAGTTACTCTCCCTAGTGTGATCCCGAGACTACTGACAAAGACTCACTGAAATAGGAAGAAAAAGAACTTGGAGAGAGGGTAGAGAGACTTAATGAGAGTCTGGTGAAAAAAAAAGAATGGAAAAAGATTGATAGAGACAGAAGTAAAAATCACCCCCACCCCAATAATAAAAGGATAGTCAGAAGCCTGATGTGTGAATATTAACCCCTGCACTCAGGAAGCAGAGGCAGGCAGGTGGATCTCCATGAGTTCCAGGTCATCCAGGACCACATAGGGAGACCCTGTCTCCAAAACAACAACAACAACAACAGCAGCAACCAAACAGCCCTCCCCAACAACAAAACAAAAGGCTAATCTGTCATGTAATTCACACCGTCACTTCCTTACAGATGGCCCTAACTCTGTCACTATCAGCTATGTGTACAAGTGTCCCGGCTACATCCCCAACTGCAGTAGTTCTCCATAGGGTACTAATACGAAAAGCAAAAGCCGAAAGCTGTGCACAGGGGTATATGTCTATATATTTAGCACATGGGAGACCCAGGCAGGAGGAATTCAGGTTTACGGTCAGCCTAGGTAAGACAGTGAGACCCTAAAGTCGCCCAAAGCAAGATAAAGAATCTAGTACTGAACAATATTCTATTCAATGGGAAGAATTAACCGCACTCACTTAGAGCTATTTTCTTTATCTTCTTCAAATTGTAATGACAATTTGTTGTTGCGTTCTTTTTCTGCATCAAAAAGCTCCATCAAATTCTAAAAGACAGCTGTATATTAGGTTTGAAGTCACAGTTATGAGCATCTATCTGTCAGTTAACAAATATTAATCACTGTGGTTGGTACAAGATTCAGAGGACACAGGACAGGAACCACAGATCCAGGATACATCCACCAGTTACAACAATGTTCATCACTTACATGCAGATCAGACTTCAAAGTTTCATTTTCTTGTTTGCAGCTCTGAAGCTGTTTTGAAAGCTGGTCAATTTCAAATTTCATTACTTCTTGCAAGTTATCGTAGGAATCCTGTATGCAGGCTTGGCTCTTAAGAAGCTTTTCATTTTCTAACCTTTACCAGCAAAATATATTGAAACAGAAAATACAAACATTTGTTTTTATGAGTCAGATTTTCTGAAGTTCAAGGTTTTCTAACACAAACCATTTACAAATGTCAGAGAGCTGTCATGGTCTTGTGTGGACTGCCCTTGGTAGTAATGTGAGGACCACTAAACCAGAAGATGTGGATGGAAAAAGGAGTGTTACACCAAAGCATCTCTTCCACATCCTTGCTCATGTGGGTAACTGACTGGCTATTTTCAGCCACCTGACAATTGGTGATGAGGCTCATTTGAGTGTTACTAGCCAGATACTAACCATTCATTAATTCCCATGTCTTCTCAATTCAACCCCAGCCATTTACAACAAAGTCCAACTCTAGAAAGATGTTTTTATGATAGAAAATATGGCTTCTTCCTTACCAGGAGAAAGTATGACACCTCAGCAAAGAACTGCTTGTTGCTTGTTCAGCTACAGGCCCTCGTTCCTATCCCCAACACACTGCATCATGTGCAGCATCCAAAAAAAATAGAAAAAGAGCCAATAATCTCATCTCTCAACTATGCCAAGCAGTTGTTCTGGATGATACACCACTGACCAGATGCAGAACCACACGCTGTGCTGAAGGAGGCAGAAGCAGCAGGTCACGAAGGACAATGAGGCACTGCTAAGAGATGAGAAGCAGGGAGAGAGGGAACCTGTACACGTGTTCACCATGCAAGAATGCTGACACGCCACAAAAATGAGTTACAAACAAACAGCAGTGATGTACTCTACCATTCAGAAGCATGAACGCCACCAGTGTCAGAGAATAAGTAGGCCAGTAGGTGGCTCACTGCAGAACCAGAGGCACAAGAATAATTACTGCTGTAAGGTAGCATTTAAATACACAGCTCAGTAGATTCTTTACACTTCTGACCTAGCTCTAGTCTCACAAATAAACAAAGGAGATAAAGACTTAATGAGATTAGGTCAGATGTGGCAGCACACTCCTTTAATACCAGCACTCAGGAAGCAGAATGAGTTCCAGGCCAGCCAAAGCTACATAGTGAGATCCTGTCTCAGAAAAACAACAAACACACAAATAACAAAGTAGACTTAAAAAAGAAAAAAAAACAAAACAAAAAAAAAACAAACAAAAAAAAAACCACAAAGCCAGTTTGTAGTGAAGCCAATTAGATAACAGAAAATACATGCTTGGGATAAATTATTAATAAACTACAATGTTATTGGATTATGCAATGTCTGTGAGGACAATCAGACAGCCACCTTGAACCACAGAACACCTCTACCTGGTGTTGTCCAGCTGAACCTGAACCTGCACATGTCTTTCAGAAAGTTGGCTTAGTTCCTTCTCTTGATTCTCTTTGAAGGTGCTATACTCCAGTTTCGTCAGAGACAGCTCTTTGTCAGCAGAATGAAGAACAATACGCAAGTCATGGACCTCACATTTCAAAACTGGAAAACAAAGAAATCAAGGTCTCAACAGGTCCTTTGCATAAAGCAGGCAAATGAATATGACCCTATCATGTGTAAAGTGGGCAAATGAATGTGACCCTATCATGTGTAAAGCGGGCAAATGAATGTGACCCTATCATGTGTAAAGCGGGCAAATGAATGTGACCCTATCATGTGTAAAGTGGGCAAATGAATGTGACCCTATCATGTGTAAAGCGGGCAAATGAATGTGACCCTATCATGTGTAAAGCAGGCAAATGAATGTGACCCTATCATGTGTAAAGCGGGCAAATGAATGTGACCCTATCATGTGTAAAGCGGGCAAATGAATGTGACCCTATCATGTGTAAAGTGGGCAAATGAATGTGACCCTATCATGTGTAAAGTGGGCAAATGAATGTGACCCTATCATGTGTAAAGTGGGCAAATGAATGTGACCCTATCATGTGTAAAGCAGGCAAATGAATGTGACCCTATCATGTGTAAAGCGGGCAAATGAATGTGACCCTATCATGTGTAAAGCGGGCAAATGAATGGACCTTTACCACTACAAGGACAAATGTCAAGTGAGCACTGAACACCAAGATTTCTCCTCTCTCCCTCTCCTTAGGTCACGGCTGTGCCTCCATTTCTTTTGCCCCGGGCTGGCCTTAGTCTTACTAGACAGCAAGGGCAGCCCTGAGCTCCTCAACTTCCTGAGTGCTGGAATTACCGGCATGCCCTACCACACCCAGATGTTCCAACATCTCTGTTGAAACAGGAAGAGTTAACATCTGTTCCTTGGTTTTAGGTCACTGACATCTTAAGAATTTTTTTCTGTAGAACACCCAACAGAACTATTAATATAAAGAAAAATGCATGATATTTAACGTATCTGAAGCGGTGTACTCTTAGCTGTTGAAAACACTTTCGTAATATACCAGAGGTTTTAAACATGGGTTAAACCCTTCTAGTCTTAAAAGGAAACTCCAAGTAAAAACTAGATTAAGTGACTACCGAAAATATTTTGGAGACAGGGACTCGTGCACCCCAGGCTGACCTCCAACTTGCTGTGTTGCCAATGATGACTTTGAACTTCTGAACCTCCTGATTTCAACTACTAAGTGATGGATTTCCTGGCTTATCTGGAAATGCTTTGATGAAGGGAAAAATAAACTAGAAAAAGTGGGAATGACACCCAACACCTAGAAATGTATATAAATAATTTATGCTTCACTTTGTCAATATTAACACAACTCAGCTTTCAAAAATGACACTTTTTTTTTGGGGGGGGGGGGCTTTTCGAGACAGGGTTTCTCTGTGGCTTTGGAGGCTGTCCTGGAACTAGCTCTTGTAGACCAGGCTGGTGTTGAACTCACAGAGATCCGCCTGCCTCTGCCTCCCGAGTGCTGGGATTAAAGGCGTGTGCCACCACCGCCCGGCTTGACACTTCATTTTTAAAGCACATTGCACGTTTTGTGTGTGCATGTGTTTGTACATGTATGCTTGTCCATGTATGTGTGTGTACAGATCAGAGCATAAATGTGGGTGTAACTGCTTGGTGCTTTTCACTTTTTGTTTGAGACAGTCTTTCACTGGCAGAGAGCTTTACTAAGTGGTCTAGATTAGCTATCCAGTAACCTGGGATCTGCTCCATCTTGAACTCACTGGGATACCAGATTCGTGTGTGATACCACACCCAGCTTTTTATGTGGGTTCTAGATTATGATTTCAGGTCCTCCCTCAAGCTCGTGAGGCAACTGAGTCATCTCCCAGCTCTTAAACTTTAAGTAAACATTTGTAACATTCATTTGTGAGTAATCTTGAAGAAAATTATGTCTTAATACATATTTTATTTATTACACCTTTACCATGAGAATCCAAGAGCAATTATCTAACAACAAACAAAACAAGCAACCCCTTAGAATAGAAAAAAAAAATTCATTAAAACAAAAGCAGATCAAAAATAGACACTTAGCTACAGAGTCCTCACTGTGCAAACTTACAGTCATTCTTAGTCTGAGCATCCTCAAGTTGTTTCTCAAGGTCATTCACCTGTGCAAGATAGTCTTGCTGCTGCTTGGTCCAATCACTCCTTTCTGATGAAAACACCTTTGGGAAAGAGTGAACATACTGGAAAAGTATGCTAAAACAATGCAAATCATTCGTTTCTGTATTTAATGTCAACAAGACAAAACAAGGGGAACTATAATGAAGATAAAAGACACAATCCAAGATCAGTACATGAGTGTGGACAAACGGTGCACTTGTATACCTTAATAAGTGGTCCTAAACTCAGACAATGAATGTTTGTCTCACTATAAGAGAAGCACAAAAAGCTGACTAGTGCATGGTTAGGGAATTTCCATCTGGCAATGTAGTTTTGGGGGGCAACTGGGGTCAGAATGAATATATATTTATTAAGGAAAAATAAAAAGAACTTCAAGAGTGGGAAGGGGTCCCAGGAAGGAATACCCTCATCTCTCAGTACTTCTGACAATGTTTCAACATTTTCTGAGGCCTTGCTCCAACCCTCACCTCTTGCATTTGTGCAGAATGGTGCTCTAGTTTGTCAAAATTCTGTTGAAGTTTCAGGTTTTTATGCACCTCTTCATCCAGCTTGACTTGAAGAGCGCTCAGTTGTTCCTGCATGAGACACATTTCATTCATCAAAAATGCCTTTAATATAATTTTTAATCTATTAATTTTTTAAAAAGCTTTAGGTATGGGTGTTTTGTCTGAATGTATGTGTGGGTACCAATCACATGCCCAGTGCCCACAGGTGCCAGAGCGGGTGCGAGATCATTTGCAACTGGAATTATAGAAACTGGCAAGCCACTAGGTGGGTGCTGGGATTTGAACCTAGCTCCTCTAGAAAAGTAGCCTCACTGAAGACAGAACCCTCCTGCCCTATTTCTTTTTGATTAAAGACACAAAATAAATGCAAACCCTTATAGGAACAAATATAACAAAGGACTGCTAGAGCCAGAAATCTTCAAAAGGCTATTTTGATGATGTCTATGTTTCAAAATTACATTTGTGAATGATCAAAACAGATAAATTCAAACACAAAGAAAGACGGTTAATATAAAATGTGTGATGGGATATGCGTTTAATCACAGTGCTGGGGAGACAGGCAGGCAGATCTCTGAGTTCAAGGCCAGCTTGATCTACACAGGGAAACCATGCCTCAAAAAAACCCAAAAGAAACAAAAGAATATGAATGAATAAATAAATAAGCATACAAAAAATGACATGGATATGGAGACTGCAGACATGGCTTGGTGGGTTAACATACATATGTATACATATATGTTAAAAAATGTATGTATGAAAGAGAGGCTTCTAGAGAACTTTTATTTTTCAAGAGAACTTTTAAACTTTAGACTAAACCACTGAGCCCTCCTGAAACTTGTTTACAATTCTTTTTTAAAAAATGATTTTATGTGCATTGGTGTTTTGCTTACATGTATGCCTACGAGAAGGCAAAGGGTACCCAGAAATGAAACAACAGAGAGCTGTGAGCTGCCGTGAGTTGAACCTGGGTCCTCTGGAAGAGCCATCAGTGCTCTTAACCACTGAGCCATCTCTCCAGGCTCAGTTCTAAAGTCTTTTAAGAAACTTCCTCAGGCTGGGCGTTGGTGGCGCATGCCTTTAATCCCAGCACTCGGGAGGCAGAAGCAGAAGCAGAGGCAGAGGCAGGCGGATCTCTGTGAGTTCGAGGACAGCCTGGTCTACAGAGCCAGTGCCAGGATAGTGCTGCATGGGGTTATTTCATCAGAAAGGCCTCTCTGGCCTAGAACAGGAAAAAGCTTCTGATATGGAGTATCCACTCCAGTTTTACTGGACAAAGGGGTAAAATTAAATTAACAAACTAGTAGGAACCCAACATAATTAAATCTCAAATTATTTTAAATTACATTAAAACGTCCCTAAAATTTGATCTATATAATAATTTGCTCAAAAAATGAACTAAAAATAAAAAAAAACAGATAAAACAGAAACCTTTACATATGTAAACATAAAAATTATAGGGAGTTGTTGGGTGATAGTACTGCACGACTGTTAACCCCAGCACTCAGGAAGTAGAGGCAAGAAGATCTCTGTGAGTTCGAGGCCAGCCTGGTCTACAGAATGAGTGCCAGGACAGCCAGGACAGCTGCACAAAGAAACCCTGTCTGGAAAAGCAAAACAAAAAACTATATAGGGAGTTAAACTAGTAGGTAAATTTTATTTAAATAAACATTCAATTATTTTTTTTCTAAAATTAAAGTATTACCTGCACAGTCCGAAGCTCTTCAGAAACAGCCTCCAAAGACTGTTCGCTCATCTCAGGTGGCACCGGCTCATTTAATATATCATTATCTAAACTGCTAGAATTCTGTGTATGCAGGAAGCCAAAGTTCCCCAGTTCAGGGCTTGACTTTGGTAGCAGTCTAGAACTGAGTTGATAAGCCTTGGTTGGAGTGGTAATTATCTGCAGAGCAATGATTGTGGAAAGAGTCATTAATTTATTTTTTATGAACAGGAAAAAAATAAAATTTTATTCAGTTTATCAAAAGAAGGATGTGTTCTTGAAGCATTGGATAAATGGCCAAATGGAAAAAAGCCCATCAGTCAATAGTTGCATGTATAGTTGTAATAAAATCTAAATAATGGAATTTGAAGCGAGGCATGGTGATACATGACTATAATCCCAGGATTTGTGATGCTTCCCTCTGCCTCCTCTTAGGCTGCGCCTAAGACCCATCTCTGAGTGTTATAAAAAGCAAACTGCAAAGCTGGGCATGGTAGCACATATCTGTAATCCAAGCAGTAGAGACAGGAGAGTCAAAAGTTCAAAGCCGGGACTGGAGAGATGGCATAGGGCTGGAGAGATGGCTCAGAGGTTAAGAGCACAGGCTCCTCTTCCAGAGGTCCTGAGTTCAATTCCCAGCAACCACATGATGGCTCAGAACCATCTGTATTGAGATCTGGTGCCCTCTTCTGGCCTGCAAGGACACATGCAGACAAGAACACTGTATATATAATAAATAAATCAATCTAAAAAAAAAAAAAAATTTCAAGGCCAACCTAGATTACAGAGTAAGTTTGAGGACAACCTTAGCTATCATGGGACCCTGTCTCAATGGAAGAAATGAAGGAAGGAAGGAAGGAAAGGAGGAAGGAAGGAAGGAAGGAGGAGGAGGAGGAGGGAGGAGGAGGGAGGGAGGGAGGGAGGGAGGGAGGGAGGGAAACAGTCTAAAGTTACAGACAGTAGAATTTGACCTCAAATGTTTCATTCGTCCTCCTTGATCATCTGTGTTTGAAAAGAACCTTTTTTAAAAAGAAGCAGGCCCAGTTTAAATAGACACACCAATTACCCACCTTAAGTGTTTCAGCATGTATTTTATTCAGCTGAGAAACTTCTTGGCGCTTGCAGGCTTTTGTTGCTTCCAAAAGTTTTTCAAGATTGAGGTTTGCTTTTTGGAAAGACTGAAGCTCAGATTCCAGTTCTAGCTGCTTTTTCCTAATAGATGTTGTGAAGACTTAGTTCCTTCAAGTAATCAGTAATGCCAAACATTTTTAAGTACATTGCAGTTTATGCTCGAAATGAGCTCAAGTTCAAGTCAATATAGTCACTTTCAAAACGAACACTTCTCCGTATTTTAGGTTAGGATTCACCTCAGTTATAGGATCAATATAGCTTATCCTCTCATAGAATGAGCACCAAATAACAGTATTAATAAATCCTTAATTTCTTTAAAAAAATCTCCATTTAGTCTGTAACTATGATTTAAATTTGGGAAGGAGATGAACTTCTTCTGCAAGTTCAACTGACACTCAACAGGAGAGTACTACTTAAAACATCTGTATGAAGCCAGGCATTGGTGGCCCACGCCTTTGATCTTTAATCCCAGCACTCAGGACACAGAGACAGGCGGATCTCTGTGAGTTTGAGTCCAGCCTGGTCTACAAGAGCTAGTTCTTGGACAGCCTCCAAAGTCACAGAGAAACCCTGTCTCCAAAAAGATAGAAAGAAAAAGAAAGAAAGAAAGAAAGAAAGAAAGAAAGAAAGAAAGAAAACAGGTGATGAGCACATGTATATTTACCGAGTTAGCTCTTTGAACTCTTCATATTCTTGCTTTGAATTATTCAGCTCTGTCTGAATTTGCAGGAGTTGTGATTTTAACTTCTCAGTGTTTGTGAAGAAATTCGGATCTTTCAGTGCTTTGGGAGAAAATCCTTGCAGACCTGTTAAGAAGCAGACCACATCAGTTTTTGAAAGACAAAAATAACAAGACATTTTTCTTTTCCTTTTTTGGGGGTGGGGGGTGGGGGTGGGTGTTCAGTACAGGGTTTCTCTGTGTAACAGTCCTGCAGTCCAGGAACTCACTCTGTAGAACAGGCTGATCTTGAACTCATTGAGATCATCTGCCTGTGTCCTACAAATGTTGGTTGTAAAAGTGTGTGCCACCACCACCCAGCAACAAGACATTTTCCTACGCTCTCTTCCAGGTTTGTCTTGAGGCACAATGATAAATGTGAGAACACAGATGTCAGCAGGAGACACAAGGTGGGGCAGTGTTTCCACAAGGGCATTGAAAGTTACGTTCAAGAAGCAGAGACCATAGGAGAGAAAAGTGTGATTAAGGCAACATGCTGTTCCCTAGGATAAAGAACTATCAGTCACTAATGAGCAACATGCATGGTGCTAGACAGAGAAACACACAACCGAACTGGTAAAAACTGGTGCTACTAGTCACTGTGAACAGGCAATGAATTATTCAGAAGAGAAAACTGATAACAAGGATAATCCTAACTTTGCATATAAAATTGAGTTACTCCACAGCCAAATAACTGTGAATCTTCTTTTACTAAGTTATAACTTAATAGAAGGCTTAGACAAGGGAAATGTAAAAAGCAAGATGAAAAAAACAAACCAAATCAAACCAGACCAAAACCAAACCAACCAAACAAAAAAGCTTTAATCACAGCACTCAGAGGCAGAGGAAACCTTTAATCAGAACAAACCTTTAATCACAGCACTCAGAGGCAGAGGAAGCCAGATCTTGAGTTAAAGGCCAGCTTGATATATAGAGTGAGTTCCAGGACAGCCAGGGCTACACAGAGAAACTCTTGTCTCAAAAAAAAAATAAATTAAAAAAAAAAAAAAAAAAAAAAAAAAAAAATATATATATATATATATATATATATATATATATGCAGATGAGATAGAAGGGACCAGAAGTAGAACTCAGTGGCAGAGCAGTCATCTGAGACCAAGCCTGAGTTTAATCCCAGAACCATAAGAAGAAAAGGAAAAACAAAAGAGGCAAACAATTCAGAATAAACAATTTTCTTAACTTAAAAAGAGACAAAGGTAGAGATTGAATGTGATAAAGAACTATTAAATACTGCCTTTGAGAACAGAACAGATTTTGTTACCAAATTCCAGTGAATTCACAGCAATAACTGCTGCCCACATAAACTAGACTTAGAACTAAGCCACTTTTCATACAATAATTATGGAAACAATGTATCACTACAGAGTATGTACATTGTAAACCAAACACTGATGAAACTTGAATCTGATGTTAAAAACTTAAGTTTCCTGTACTTCAAACGTGAAATTTCCCATCATGATCTGGATTTAAAATGTCCCCACAGCTTATGTGCTCAGTCCCCAATGCAGCTGTTTTCATGGGCGCTTAGATTTTAGGGCTCTGCCCTGAGACTGGCTTAATCTCACTGCTTCATGAGCTCAGCAGTATCAGTGTTCCCTTACATAAAGTTCTGCCTTACCACAAACACGAAAGTAATAGTGCTGGACAAGTAAGGACAGAATCCCCTGAAACCTCAGACCAAATAAATCATACTTTAAGTTGATACACCCGCCCCCAGATATTCTGCCCCAGGAATGGATAGCTAAGACACTGAATAAAAACAGTTATTTATCACTTTTCAGTCATTGGCTATGAGCATATATAAAAATTAGTATCTGAATCAATCTTTTATCAAAACAACAAATATTACAAGCATTGCCTCCATATAGTGATTCGCCTGATTTATTATTTTGTGAAGTGGAAAAAGAAAACATGGTAAATTCTTTTTACAATATAAAGAAATACATGCATTTGCAATAAATTAACCCACCAGGTAGAGAACAGTGAAAAGCCTAACTGCAAGATACGGTAAATGCTTATTATTTTGAGACAAGTTGTCATTATATAGTAGAGGCTGACCTTCAATTTACAATCCCAGTCTTGGAGTCTTTTTGTTTTGTTGTTTTTTAAATTTTTATTTTATACCACCCAGCAGCTTTGAATTCCTCTAAAATATATATATATATATATATTTAGTTTTTAAATTATGTGTATATGTGTACACCTGTGTTTGGGTGTATACATGTAAGTAATGGCTCCTAAAAGGGCCACAGGTATTGGAACCCCTGGGGCTGGAGTTCAAGAGATTGTGAACTGCCTAAAGTATTGGGAGCCAGACTCAAGTCATTTGGAAGAATGGAGTCATTCTTTTCTTTTTGTAGGGGCAGGAGTGGTTTCGAGACAGGGTTTCTCTGTGTAACAGCCCTGGCTGTCCTGGAACTCACTTTGTAGACCAGGCTGGCCTCAAACTCAGAGATCTGCCTGCCTCTGCCTCCCAAGTACTGGGACTAAAGGCACTGCTCTTAACCACTCAGCCATCTCTCCAGCCCTGCTTTCTTTCTTTTTTTTTTTTTTCCTCCTTTTTGGTTTGTTGTCTGAGGTAGGTATGAGTCTCACTTCATAGCCCAGGTTAACCTAGAATTCATAATCCCCCACCTCAGCCTCCTGAGTGTTTGGATTCCAAGTGTGCATCACCTACATACTGGCTATAAATGTTCTTTCCTCGTTATCTGTGTTTGTGTGTGTTTGTGTGCTGTGTGTAGACCAGAAATCAGCCTCGAGCCACTTTCTTTCTCTGAGAGGAGGTCTCTAGTTGGCTTAAGAGTTTTCCTAAGCCTGGTTAGCCAGAGAATCCCAGGATCAACCCCAAAAGGTAAAACAGGCAGAAAACCAGTACCCCTGTTGCTTCAGCCAGGGTGGACTGCTAAGAAAACAAGCCACTCACATGAGGTTTACTGGGGGAGGGGAGACGGCAAAGGGTGACACGAAAGAGCCAGGCAGACAGGTCTGTGAGGGCGGGCACTCTTAATGGGTGCACCTGTCACACAGGGATGGTGGAAATGAGCAGCACGAGAGGGGGGGGTGGGGGTGGGGGCCAAGTGATGACATAAATACCACCTTGGGTGAGGCAGGCTGGTGGGAGCTAACATAACCTGTTTCACCTCCCCGGTGCTGGGATTACAAGTCTACCTTTTTAAGGTGAGTTCTAAGAACTCAGGCCCTCATGTTTATATAGCAAGCACCTTACTGACATTATTTTTCCAGTCCCACAGATTCTTTCTTTAGTTTTTTGTTTATTTTTTAATCCTACGTGTGTGGGTGTTTTTCCTGCATGTATGTCTGTGCACTACATTTATTCTTAGTTAGTGCCCATGGAAGCCAGAAGAGAGCATCAGATGCCCTGTTAGAATGGAGTTACAGACAGTTGTAAGCTCCCACATGGGGACTTAGAATTAATTGAACTTGGGTTCTCTAGAAGAGCAGCCAGAGCTTTCACCCCGGAAGTCACTACTCCACAGACCCTTCTCACAACAATCAATTCTTACCTTTGTCATTGTTCTCTTTGCTAGACACTTCAGAGAAAGCCTTTTCTAGTCTTGCAATAGACTGGACATCTATTTCGTGGGCTCTTTTCACAGGCTCTAATAATTTCAGTCTTCTATTCTCTTCCCTGAGGGAATGGTTTTCTATAGCATACTTTGCAACTCTGGGGTGGTGCTCCACCTGTGACATTGAGAAATAACACACTTCATGTATTCACAAACTTTCCAAATGAACAGTCTCTCTAACAGCCATGCAGAACACAGCACTCCTAGCTGTACGCTACTATAGCCTCCATAGGAAATGGATCAGAAATGGTGGGAATATAGAAATATGTTTATGTTAATTTGCTTGCAACTTCCACTCAGAAGTGTGCAATAGGGGAACTTCTTCATGAAACTTCATGAAAGGAATTAACACACTGGAGGATGTAGCTCAGCGGCACAGCGAGAGCCTAGCATGCAGAAGACTCTGGGTATGATCCCCAACACAGAACAACACAGAAATAAAAAGAAAGGAGATGGTGAGAAGTCTCAGCAGTTAAGAACACCAACTGCTTTTCCAGAGGACCAGGGTTTAACTTCCAACACCCACACGGCTGTGAGTCCAGTTCCAGGAGATCCAACACCCCTCTGCTGGTTTCCTCGGGCACCAGCCATGCACACAGAACACACACATGTAAGCAAAACACCCACACACATAAAATACAAGTAAGTAAGGGGGACAATAAGGAAAATTCATGTCACTAAGACTGAATTGCTCTCCAAAATACATTAACTGACAAAGTGCTGAAGAGTATATAAAATAAAGGAAGTAAAAATACTGATCCTATTGATTGGACATTATTAATCATAAGTGAAAGACCCGCTCAGCATGCTTCTGCAAGTCCCCTGCCCGCTGCCTCTTTGTCTTCCCCGCCTGTGCCGGTGCTGGGTGTTCTCTCTGGAGCAGGCGGGATGGGCTGGGGAGGATGGGGATCGGGTGGGGGCGGGAGGAGAGTTGGCCGAGGAGGAAACGGGGCGCTCCCGCCGCCCTGCTTCCCCTCATCCCGCTGTCCCTGCTGCAGCTGCGATTGCAGATGTTGGGGGGGCACCCCTTGAAAGACCCCCGCCCCTTAGCTCTCTCTCAAGTTTGCCTCCTCCTCCTGTTGGCGGCTGGCGGGGCACGCGGCGGATGCCTCCTCTCCTGCACTTCCCGATTCCCACCACCGCCGGCCTCTACTTCCCCGCCGCCAACGCGCAAGGCGCCAGCCGGGACCAGCCAGCAGCCCGTACGCGCACGCCCGGCCGCCGCCGACTCCCCCCCAAGCCGGTTCACCCCGGCGGGGCTTGCGCCCCCGCCGCCCGCCTGGCACCGTGCCCGGGGCTGGGACCGAGCCAGGAGCCCGCGAGGCGGCAAGAGACCCCCCCCCCCCCGCGCCCCCGCCTGATGGGGAACGCTCTGTCCCAAGGTCAGTCATCTGGACGCGGAGGAAGATAAGTAGAGCCAAGGCCGTTTCGCCTGATTACTAGGCCTTGAGAAAATGCTGATTTAAAATAACTCTGTACCTCATTAAATTGTCCAATAGAATCTCTGTAACTATGCTTTTCGCTTCTGTACTGTGCTTTTTTTTCTATATAAGGACCTCTCTCCCTTGGCTCGGCACGCTTGGCCCCACAGAAGCTAAGTCGCCCCGAGTACTCGTGTATCCAATAAAACCTCTTGCGGTTTGCATCCAAGTCCGAGGTCTCGCTGATTCCTGGGTTCTGGTCTCCTTCTGCGAAAGTACCTCTTCTGGGGTCTTTCATAAGTTATTTTGGCTTTCACACTGGGTGCCTATGTTACGTACTTATCCTCTCTGGGGAAAAGGAGAACCTCAGAAAGCTCAGCTCTACAGACTGGGGCAATGACAGCTGCGGCAGAGGACAAATCACTGTCTTACTTTTCATCTTCAGCTTCAAACTTGGAAAAGGGGAAAAGAAATCATGCAGCTCTGGGCTGGAGAGGTGGCTCAGAGGTTAGGAATGCTGACTGCTCATCCAGAGGTCCTGAGTTTGGTTCTCAGCAACCACATGGTGGCTCGCAGACATCTGTAATGCCCTCTTCTGCTGTGCAGGCATATATGCAAGCAGAACACTGTATACATAATAAATAAATATTTAAAATAAAAAAGAAAGAACAAGAAATAATGCAGCTCACGTTGCCAGTTCACTTAAGGCACTCGGCACTGTATTTAAAGAACAAGGTACTGGTGAGCATCTGATACGTGCTCTCGAGCTCCTTCCTAGAGACACGGCAGAAGCCGGTACTCACCTGCTCTCGCAGAGTCTGAATCTCATCCCGCAGCTCTGACAACAGACGGTCCTGCTCCTCAGGCAGGAAGCTCCCCCGGGCCTCCTTCTGGAGCCTCTCCAGACGCATGATTTGGTCCTCTCGGAACTTCACTATCATTTTATTAGATTGAATAAACTTTTCCTTTTTGAGGGTGAGGTTTTCCAGTTGGGTAATTTTTTCTACCAGAGACTAAAGAAATTCATGACTCAGTTAAACATGAAAAATAATTCATCGTTCCTAAATTTCTCATAAATGCAGCAGGAAGTACTAACTTTAAACTCAAGAGAAAGAAGCCATTTCTTTATACATCTGTCACTCACTGAAGTAATGAAAACCAACCACAACATGAAAGTCCAAGATGTCCTGAACCCCTTTTCCTAGTTCAATTTCCTACCTTCTTTTCTTGTTCAGATTTCTTAAAGAATAGCATTGCTTCCAGGAAATGTTCTATGTAATTAGTCTTCTCTTTGTCTAAAAAAGGGAAAGGGAGAAACAAGTTCATTTCTCAAAAACTGAAAAAGTCTATTTCTGCCAACTGATCTAGAGGCGCACACTCTCATTATTGGCTACCAATTTGATACTCACTCTCTCAGTAAAATGGCTGTTCTACAAAGAAAACAAGTTCCCCCTTTATTTACTTAGCACAAATATATGTGGTGAAATTAAGAGAAATGGGTTGTTTTTAAAACTGCAGCCTAGGTTGGCCTTGAACTCAGGGCAAGCTTGCCTAATCCTCTGAAATGCTGGAATTATAGGCATGAGCCACCAGAGCTAGCTTAGAAATGAATCTATAAGAAACCTGGAGGAGACCCAAATGTGCCTCTTGAGATCTAATGCAAACTCTCATTTATTTATTTATTGCGTGTCTCAGTCTGTAGCTCTGTAGTATATAGGCTGAAGTAAAATTCATTCTGTAGCCTAGGCTAGTGTAAATCTCACATCTTGCGTCAGCTTCCTGAGTTCTGGGAGTCAGGTAGAGACTGTGCTTACAACACATACTCTTGTTTTTTGTGTGCTGTTTTGGTTTTGTACAGTACTGGAGATCAAACCCAGGGCCTCACACATGGTAGTCCAGTGTTCTACTAATAAAACACATTCCCAGCCCCAGATTTTTTCCTTAAGATTTTAAGGATCTCAAGTTAATTCTACTAGCTATTCTTTTGTTTACTTGTTTTATTTGTTTGTTTGCACCTCTTTGATTTTTCAAGACAGGGTCTCTCTGAACTCAGAGATCCACCTGCCTCTTCCTCCGAGTGCTAGGCATGTGCCACACCTGGCAGCTACTAGCTATTCTTTAAAGGAACATTTCCTGTCCTAATGAACACATGTAAATTGTATATGCTCAGACATAACCTTGGGAGTGGTCGAATAAAATCAGTTAAACGGAAAAAATAATTCAGTTTTCCCAAATTCTCATAAATCCAGCACATCCCTTTGTAGTACTTACTAGGTATGAATTACTCAAAATCATTGATTCCCCTTTCTACTGCACCCCACAAAACATCTACCATCCTACACAGGCGAAATGAGGAGAGAATTCGAGGAATTTGGCAAAGCTTTACTGTACTTTGACCAACTGTCTTTCTCCACAGAATGAATCCTAGACCTGAGATTCCCATGAAGTCTTTCCCAGGATAAGGGCAATGAGCTCATCCTACCTCTGTCCAGAAGGCTTTCTGGTATTATCTGTCCCGATGTAAACTGAAATAGTTGTTCTTTGAGCCTCTTCACTTCGGCTTGCAGCTGGCTGACATTGCCTTGCGTGTCTTCATTTACCACAGCCTGGACAAGAATTAGTGAAGGACTGAGAGACTGCTCTTCAAGTTAACAATCCTGTTTTTGTTTGTTTGGTATGAGTGGGAGTGAGGAAAACCAAACTGCACATCTGTCTTGCCAACAACCAAATGGCCACCAACTCAATACTGTGAAAGGGCATTAAGTTCCCTCCTCCTGTGCCTACATACGAACAGGCAGAACCCAAGTAGTACAGCTGGGCTCTCTTCCTCTTGCCAATCCCTCCTTACTGGGCTCCCACTCATCCTGTCTGTCTGACCAGTCTAGGCCCTCTTCGGCTGGCTGCCTTCAGATGTGAGTGTATTGCCCTGACTTAAAAACCTTGCCTTCCCTTTCAAATAAGGGAATCAAATGTCTCAGCAAGGTCATTTCCCTCTGTACAGCAGCCTTTGGTGATGGAGTCTGGCCTGGGAGGGCACAATCCCCAACAGGACTAGCCTGAGCAGAGACTGCCCTCCCCACAGAGAGACACTTTGTTTCTGAAGCTGGCCTGGAAGCCAGAATTGGCTTGAGAGTCCATTTTGGGTCTGCCACCATACCAAATGTCCCCTTCACTTTCTTACAGTGATGCTCTGTTTTAAACAGCCTTTAAAAGGTCAACCGTTGTCACTGTGGTGACTAAACAGTGTCTTCAGTTTCTTAAAGATGTCTTGTTTAAGACAACCTCTTAAAAAAAATTGTACTTTCTGTTCAATTCTACTACAAATGTAAAGCTGCTTTATAAGTATAGTTTCTTCCCAGGTGGCGGTAGCACACACCCAGCACTTGGGAGGCAGAGGCAGGTGAATCTCTGAGTTTGAGGCCAGCCTGGTCTACAGAGTGAGCTCTGGGACAGCCAGGGCTACACAGAGAAACCCTGTCTCAAACAAACAAGGTAAGGTTAACTAATTAGATAATTTTTAAAAAAGACTCATAAAACTGAAAGGTATTAACAAATGCCAACAGCTAGACAGACCATAGGCCTACCTATGAAATACTCAATACAGGAAAAACACCCTGTGACAGCCCAAGGCCCCTGTGTTCTTGTCTTGGGTTCACCCTGTTCACCTGAAAAGAGTTAAACAGTTCATCATTAAGCAGGTCCCAGACACCTTCATGCTTCCCACGCACAGGCTGAAGAGGGCTTACATCCGGAGCAGCTAATGCAGAGCCACAGCGGCTGGTTTTGTTGTTCATGCTTAAGTCATTTCCAGTTGCTGCTGATTCATATAGCCAGCCTCATTATGAGGCATTCTGACATCACTTTTGTATCAGTGACATCATAACTGCAGTCATTAACACAGTTCCACACTCAAAAGACTTCCGGTAAGCCAAGATAGAATCAGGAACTTGTACTGATGTTCCCTCTTCACGATGCTAACACTCGTGTAAGCAGAGGATGGTGCCCAAAGAAATAAGGTAAAACACAAGACCCATGAGTGCTCCTCTTCGCTCTGCTAGACCACCTAGGGATAAGATGCCCAGGGTTCTCCTTGAAAAAGGAAGGCATTCATCTACCAATTCATGGCACAGTTATTTTGTCTGAAACCAAAGGAGGGTTCAAACTCTCCAGAATAATTAGGTGTCTTGTTGGTTTTTTGACAGTCTGTACTAAGTACTGGTAAAATGCTATCCACAGGCAAAATATGGACTGTTGCTTCTTTGTGTGCCAAGCTGTGGCAGGGCACAGCAACTACCACTGTTTACATACTGCCTGCGGCTGCTTTCTTACTGTAAAGGCAGGTCTAAGTAGTTGAAATGGACCCCATGGTTACAAGAAGCATTAAGAAGTTTATCCACCAGTACCTTACATGAAAAGCTTCCTGACATGTGGAGCATACCAACATTAAAGACACTTCTTGTATATAAAATAAAAAGAATATGGGGATATGTATACAACTTAAAGGCAAATTTCATTATTAGCAAGAAATTTTCATAGCATTCCTCTGTGTATATTACCATACATGTAACAGATGGGCACAGGGCAGGCATTCCTCTGTGTATATTACCATACATTTAACAGATGGGCACAGGGCAGGCATTCCTCTGTGTATATTACCATACATTTAACAGATGGGCACAGGGCAGGCATTCCTCTGTGTATATTACCATACATGTAACAGATGGGCACAGGGCAGGCATTCCTCTGTGTATATTACCATACATGTAACAGATGGGCACAGGGCAGGCATTCCTCTGTGTATATTACCATACATATAACAGATGGGCACAGGGCAGGCACAGACAGGCAAACACGTGTACCACATCACCAACCCTGCTAGCATGACCTGGGCTAATTTCTCTCCATTCCGGCAACAAAAGAAAAACTGCCTTAAGAAAGAAGGAAGGGAAGGGAGACCAAACTTGTACAACCAAGATGAACTTCTACAGAAGTAAGATTAGTGGTAACATTAGGGCTATCACAAAAAAGTATGGGCAAATATTTTCCTAATTTACTTGCAATATTAAATACTCCAATATTTTACCTTGTTTTTAATCAGCTTGGCTCTTTGAGCAAAATTAAGTGTTGACAGTGTTTCCCCAAAACATCTGGATCCTGGATGAACATTTGCAATTATGGATGTTTTGGCATTACCACCAAGGGAATCCTGTTTAATGACAACAATGGTGTAGGTTTTAGATTACAAATCCTAGTATCTTTTTCAGAAAATAATAAAGGCTAAGGAAACCTCCCCTATCAGTCCCAATGACCAGTGATCAGCTTTACCCGAAGTAAGAAGGTGAGTTTGGAGTCTCTGTAGCAGATATGCCTCTGTTTTCCATTGCCCACATCAACAAGTGCAGTGATGACTTGGCCCAGGCAACTCAGTGATCGGTTTATATTACCTGCTTCCTAGGGAATCAGGGGAAAAGCAAAAATAAAGGTGCAATGTCACTCTTTGGTGTTCTGAGTTAAAATATAAGTAGCAAGATGACAATCTGAGATGGAAAAGCATAGGAGAGGCAAAATGAAAAACAGTTTCTAAGCTAAAACACTATATTCAATTATCCCCATTTCCTATTTCACGTACACTGTAACTGCAGAATGCTACAAATGTACAAATGCACTATACTTGGGATTTGAATTTTTATTTCTTCTAGAGAATCAAATGTGATATATAACATTCCCTCCTTATTTGTCAGTGGCAGCAAGCTGCAGCTCCAGACGGCATGGAATAGTCCTGAGCTGGGATGTTTAGCAGGTTAGATATGTTGAATGTACTTCTGATTTAGGATTCTTTATCTTAACCAGGTTTCTTTGGAGGTAACAGCACTACATGTCTAGGAATGCCAGGAGAAACATGTTCCTTTCTTGACAGAAACATGAGCCTTTTGCTGACTTCAAGCTCAGTAGGCTCACATCTCTCTCCCACTTCTGATTTCCTCTCTCTTAGGTCACACTGCTAAACTACATAACTCACAATACACATCGCACTGAATTTCTGTCCCACTGCCAATAGCTCAGGCTAGGTACCTTCCCAACTCAAACATTATACATGACTGCTCTCCTCTCAATTCTGGTAGTAAAGACTAAATGGATCTAAGTGATTTTTTAAAAATGGATCTAAGGGGTTATACAATAGGCTTTCTACATGAAGCTACACATTTGCCCTAAACTTATAAAATGTTTTCCAGGGCTTTAAAAGGCTGAGTACAAACTTGGCCTAGCACTCCTGGTCCTAACAGACCTGGGCTTTCTTGCTCTATAACTGATCTATTTACTGATACATGCTGAAATATACAATGCATATTTCCTCTGCAAGGCAGGTGTTCCCTGCTTCTCTCTCCCAAACCAAACCCTGGTTTCTGAGACAACTACTCAAAGTCACTTCTTTTCCAGATTTCCTCCCAACGGTCCACTCCACACCATCCTGTCTCTGCCCCTCCTGACCAAAAGTAGTCACTCTTGCCCCTGACAGACTTGTCCAGTCCCATTTATGTCTACTGTCATGACCTCATAAACATCTCTGCTCCTTTTGAGCAGGAACAGTTTTTATTTCTTCTGAGGTCTTCACTATACTTTGTGTAGCACTGATTTTTAGTAAGAATTCACACTTCAATATGAGAGCCGTAATTTCATTCCTACCTTCAACCTCGCCCCTTCCGCATGGGTATCTTTCTGCCTCTCAGATCCTGCTAAATCCACCAGGTTGAGTAGAGAGGTCCGAATGTTCACAGTTTCACTGCTTTTCTCCATTGATTCTACTGTGATTGTAAAGACTGCATGGGACCTAGAGGACTCTCTGTTCATAGATGTCGATGCTACACGCCTGTTCCTCCACCCTCTAGATAAGACCTAGGGAAAAAGGAAACTATATTACAAGAAGCCACAACAGGTACACCTAATACAAACTCAACACACAAAATAAGCACTTATTAATCTCTCATTGTGTATGAGAAAGAGTAAGACACAGGTAATTATCCACCTTCACAACACAGTGATTTATTTCCCTTTGGACGGGGGTGGGAACACTCAAAGCCTTTCCATTGTTAGCTAGCTTTTCGAGGATTTATATTATCACAACTTCTGTCTTTATATATTTAGGCACGAAAATCAGTAGGAGAGCTATAAATTATGGTGAGGTTACTGCCCATCCAAGAATTATCTTCTTCCCCTCTTCATGTCACAGAAAGAGACAGGGTGTCCCAGGCTGGCTAGGACCTCACTAGTAGTTCAAGCTAGCTTTGATCCTCTGCTTCCACCTCCAAAGTACTATAGATAGGTGACTATAGATGTGTCCCTTTCTTTAGCCTAGATAATAAAAATTCAAAACCAAAAAGTAATATTTTGAGTTATCTTTAGTCTAACATTTTAGCATCTTTCTCCCCTGCAAAGTAAGTTTCTTTTCCTTCTTTCCATTCTGACAAGAAAACACATCAATGT
The DNA here is from genome assembly GCF_003668045.3 of Cricetulus griseus. Taxonomy (NCBI): domain Eukaryota; kingdom Metazoa; phylum Chordata; class Mammalia; order Rodentia; family Cricetidae; genus Cricetulus; species Cricetulus griseus. The sequence continues at coordinate 229,905,581 of NC_048597.1, read as the reverse complement.
TCAGACCACCGACTCTCAGTTAGGCAAGTTCAAAAACCCTGATCCTGCTATGTATAAGGTGTGGCTGTAAGAAAAATGTTCTGCTATTGTATTTAAAAATAAGCATGGAGAGCAAGGCATAGTGACACACACCTTTAATGCCAGCACTAGGAGGCAGAGGCCTTGCCTTGTGAGTTCAAGCCCAGCCTGGTCTACAAACTTGAGTTCCAGGGCAGCCAGAGCTATTTAGAAAAACCCTGCCTTAAAAACAAAACAAAACAAAAAAGAACACATGAATGCTAACCTCATGGGGCAGAATATCTAAGTTCAATATACATATTCCCACCATGGGATATTGCTAGAATTTAGATTGTTACCCAACACCACGTGAGGGCTGAGGTGAAGCATCACTTTGGAAGGATGCCAGGAGTGTCAAACCTTAGGCAAGGTTGTCTTCTTTTGGGGAGGAACGACGGCTAGTGGTGGCTTATGACAAGGTCTCTCTGTATAACTCTGCCTGCTCTGGAACTCTCTGTGTAGACTAGTCTGGCCTCAAACTCAGAGATTCATTTGCCTCTGCCTCCCAGTTCAGGGATTAAAAGAGTGCACTACCTGCACTTGGCCTAAGCTAAGATTCCTAATAGGCCTTTACGTGAAGCTAACAACCTGAGAAATATAACTTGGGAGAGCACTCACAGGGTATAAGGTAAGACAGAGAACTATGTAAAGTTACTTCAAAGGCTGCATTAAAAATTAAGTATGCCAGGTGTTCGTGGTGCACGCCTCTAATCCCAGCACTTGGGAGACAGAGGCAGGAGGATCTGTGAGTTCAAGACCAGCCTGGTCTACAGAGCGAGTGCCAGGACAGCCTCCAAAGCCACAGAGAAACCCTGTCTCAAAAAAAAAAAGAAAATTAAGTAAAACTATATTCATATGGGCACACACACACACACACACACACACACACACACACACACACACACACACACACACACACACAAAAACTATATATGCTATATATGTATTTATATATAAATATGAAAGTCACCATAGTACTTGCATAAAAAGCAATAAATGCTAGGTATTAAAACATTATTAACAATAGCTGGCATTGGTGGTGCATGCCTTTAATCCCAGCATTTGGGAGGCAGAGGCAGGTGGATCTCTGCGGGTTTAAGGCCAGCCTGGTCTCCAGAGCCAGTGCCAGGACAGACTCTAAAGTTACACAGAGAAACTATGTCTCAAAAACAAACAACCAAAACAACAACAACAACAACAACAAAAACCCAAACCAACAAAAAAAAAGGTAATTATTTGTCAGTGTCATAGACTGAACAGAGGACCTTTGAATACTAGGCAACCTCTTTACCACTGACCTGTAACCTGATAAAACTGGAATTATCTGTAGCTTTCATAGTTCTTCAACAGTACTTTATACTCCCTTCTCATAGTACTAAATAAGTATATTTAATATTAGGTCAGCTATGCACTTGCATAGCTTTAAAAAAAAAGGATAGCTTGCATTTAATCCCAGCACTCAGGAAGCAGAGGCAGGCATATCTCTTTGAGTTTGAGGCCAGCCTACAGAAAAAAAAATCTCTCAAATACAGAACAAATTCCAAAAGCAATTGAAGCACATCTGCTTGAATACTTAACTCTTAAAAAAAAGAAACCATTACAATACCTAATGTACTGTATGAAGACTTTAAAAATTAGACATTTAACTGACCTAGAAGCAGGGTTAAGTGTTGGCCCACCCAACATACACCCCATCTGTGATCTGCTGGAGCACAGGGGGTAGTGGGGGAGGGGGTCCTATGGACCCAGGGTACAGGATCTCCACAACACATCTGGGAAGAGTCCCAGTGAGAGCCCACTGTCGACAGTGTAGCAGAGACCAGAGGCCTTGAAGCAGAGCAAAGATTCTCTGTGAAGAACGCCCACATGTAAGCATGTATGGATAAAGGGGCTTGTTGCCGTATAATGAGTGACTCATTATGTCACTCTGCAGCTTCCAGGATGAGATTTTCCCCTTTCTTCGTTTTCCCTTTTTTATCTTAAATTTTATTTTGTTTTATTTGGGGGAAGGGGAGGTTGCAAAGGCAGAGGTCCGAAGTGAGGGGACGGGAGATAGGTGGGGTTGGGATGCATGATGTGGGAGACACAAAGAATAAATTAAAAATAAAGTTAAAAAATTAGACATGTAAGAATAACTCTAGGCAGGGCTGGAGAGATGGCTCAGTGGTTAAGAGCACTGGCAGCTCTTCTAGAGAACCTGGGTTCAATTCCCAGCACCCACATGGCAGCTCACAACCAGGAGAACTAACACCTTCACAGAGATGTACATGAAGGCAAAACACCAATGTGCATAAAATAAAAAATATTTTTAAAGGGGTAGGGGATAGGGTGACTGATTAGAGAGAAACTTCCTATAAAAATAAGCTACTGGCTGGGTGTGGTTAACACCTACTTGAAATCTTGGCACTTGGGAGGCTGAGGCAAGAGGACTACAAAGGCTGGGCTGCACGGTAAGTTCAGAAGAGTTTGTGCTATGTCTTTATGAAACTCAGCCCTTGAGTCTTGGTAGACGAGGGAACTTTCAAGGCAAGCTTATTGCCTAAACGTCAAACACACCCTCCATCCACACGGCGGGTACCTGATAGGCCTCAGCTGCCGAGGCCACCGCCTGCTCCACGGCGCCCACCACGAAGACCCCCTTCCTTATGTGCTCCCTCAAGTACAGCCCGACTGAGGCGGGGTCCAGGAGGTCGTAGATCTGCTCGTTGTACACCTCAGTGAAGGAGCACTTGCAGAGGAAGGTCTTCCCAGCGCCAGCCTGCAAAAGAAAAGCTCCCGTCAGCACACAGTGCACACCCTTACCCCCAGGTTCCAGGAGGTAATTAGTATGCTTTCCTATTCATTATGCTTTAATATCATGTGAAACATTGAAAGGTCAGTGAAAATAATATGGAAAACTAATTTCAAAACATTGAACCTTTAGGCAGCGCCACTCAAGTCCCAGAAGTCCAGTTTGGAGGGTACCACGGAGGCTGCTCTTGGAGATGAGAACTGAGCAACCCAAATGGGTTTCCATCGTTTTAGCATTGTTTGTATGTATAGGCATGTTCGTACACTCATGGCATGTATGTGTACATCAGAGGCTAACTTTTGGGAGTCAGTTATCTCCTCCTACCTTCTGGTCCCAGGGACCAAACTCAAGCCATTAGGCTTGGTGGCAAGTGTCTTTATCCACTGAACCATATCATTGGCCCCAGATAAAGTTCTTTAAAAGACTGAAATTAATTCACCCTAAAAAAAAAAAAAAAAAGTTGGGCTGGAGAGATGGCTCAGCGGTTAAGAGCACTTGACTGCTTTTCCAGAGGACCCTCATGACATTCTCAGCATGTACACACAGGCTCACAATCAGTCCCAGGGGATCCAACATGCTCTTCTGGCCTTAACACCCAGCATGCCTGTGGTACACAAGGCATACATGCCAACAAAACATCTGATATTCATAAAAATAAACCAACTTCAAAAACTGTAACCAAAGAAACACATGGCATTTAATTTAATTGTTTTACTGTCATGCAGTGTGTATGTCTAACTGCAATGTTAGGGATATTTTTGCAAAGGAGTAAACAGCAAGCCAATGCTACTTAGCAATTTTCTTGGTACACAAGTACATAAAGTACATAATACCACGGAACCTTAACTCCAGAGTCTACCAAGCTAAATAACTACAATCATGAGAATGGGGGAAAAGATGGTGTTTTCAAAGGATGGTCAAAACCCACAAAGCAAGATGACAGTAAGGTGCAAGCTAGCACTGCCAACAAACAAGGATGGGTCAATTGTTAATGTACATCCTGAGGGCTTATGCACACCTTTAAGCCTGGGGACAGCTAGATGATGAGATGGTTAGCGTATCTCGATGTATCAGTTACGTTACTACTGCTATGTTAAAACACCACAAGACAAGTTGTAGAAGGAAGGGCTTCCAAGGGGCTGGAGTCCATGATGGCAGAAAGAGGAAGCAGCTGGGAGGAGCCACTGGCAGCTGAGACAAGAAGCTGAGGGCTCACATCTCAAAACACAAGCAGGAAGCAGAGAGAGTGTACTTGAAACGGTGTTGAGACTTTCTCCAAAGCCCACTTCCAATGACATGCTGCTTCCAACATGGCCATACTTCCAAAGACTCCCCAAGAAGGGCAACCAAATGGGGACGAAGAATTTAAATGCCTGAGACTACGGGGGACATTTCTTATTTAAATCACTGGACTTTATTTCCCTTGGTTGAGATTTTTCTATACACTTTTCTCTCATAATCTCTGAGAGCACCAGAAACATTCAGTTCTTTTGTGTGTGCTGGCAATCGAGCTAGCCCTGGACACTCTACATAAATAGGAAGGCTTTGAATTCATGATGACAGGGAAACTCTAATCAATCCTCCTGCTTCCACTTCCATCACGATGGGATGGCAGGTGTGGCCAACACGCTCAGCTTTCTCAGTGCTGGGGATCAAACTCAGGGCCTATTGCATTCTAGGCAAGACTCCATCAACATTTTACTTTTTCATTTAAAAATTTTCTGTTTTTAATTTATCGATGAGTGTTTTCCTTACATGTTTGTCTGTGCACCTTGTTCATGTCTGGTGCCCACAGAGGCTAAAAGGAGGCATCAGGTCGCCTGGAGTGACAGACTGTTGTGAGTTGCCATGTGGGTGCTGGGAGTTGAACGCAGGTACTCTAGAAGAGCTGCCAGTGACTCTTTAGGGCAGAGCCATCTCTCCAGCCTCCCAACATTTTATTTTTACAGTAAGCTTTACCTTTTCTTTTTCACGATCAATTAAGGAAAACAAATATTCAAAGCTTCGTGGGATTACTCCTCTCAGATTTTGAGAAAAATTATCAGAGTCTGATGGTCCTGAGGAAAAATAAAACAAAAAGCTTTTATTCTGAAAATCCTTCAAAATGGCAATATCAAAAGGCAGTTTATACAGAAATAAAATGATACATAGTATAATCAACTTCCTAGTTCTGTCTCAAGCAAGTTACGTTTACATCTGTAAAAGACTAAATAATAAAACTGTCCATTAGTGAGACTGAAGGGAAGGTCCACAGTATCTACCAAAAAATTCTAAATAGGTGCAATCTATCCCCATGCTTAGCCTAACATCTTTCAACTGTCAGGTCCTGAAGTGATTGTACTCTATGCATGTGGTTTGAATGAGAACGGTCTCTCATAGGCTCCTATATTTGAATGCTTGGTCTGCAGTTAGTGGAACTATTTGAAAAGGATTAGGAGGTGTGGCCTTATTGGAAGAGGTGTGTAGTGATGTATTATTTATGATTTATTAAAGCTTGCCTAAGGATTCAGAAAGCAAAGTCATCCACAAGCCATAGAGCCAGGCACACACCTTTAATCCCAGTAGCCAGAAGCTAGGAGATGGTGGTACACACCTTTACTCCTAGGACTCAGGATTAAGAGGTAGATGGATCTCTCTGTAAATCCAAGGCCACCCAGATCTACACAAGAGTGAATCAGTCAAAAGAGAATTACAGCTCACATCTTTAATTCCAGCACTAGAGGGGTATAAAAGATAGAAGCAGGATCTTCAGTATTCAGTATCAGGCATTCGTTCTCCAGCTATGCTGAGGAGAGGCAGCAGTTTGAGGCTTGGTGAGGAGCTTGTGGGTGTATCAGCCCTTTCAGCCTGAGCTAGAGGTGAGAGCTAGTGGCCAGCTCCTTTGCCTCCTTGATCTTCAGTCTGAAAACCAGTATCTGTCTCTGGACCATTTGTTTTTCCTGTCACAGAGGTGTGTCACTGGTGATGGGCTTTGAGGTGTCAAAAGCCCACATCATTCTCAGTTAATGAACTCTCTAGGCCTCCTGCTTTTGGATCAGATGCAAGGTCTCAGCTGCTGCTCCAGCACCATACCTTCTGCCTGCTGCCTGTCATGCACTCACCCTCTAGAACTGTAAGCCCTGGTTAACTCTTTATTTTATAAGTTGTCTTGGTCATGATGTATCCTCACAGTGAGAGGAAAGTAACTAAGACTCAGACTGATCTGTTTAAGCCATGGACCCACACTGTGGGTCCCACACACTTCAAAACAGGGATAATCATGTCAGTAAAAAGAAGGGCACATCAGTAAAAAGGACTCAGTAATCATCTCCATAGGCTCCTGGCAGACTGTTTTCAGTGATCCAGTAACGCTATCACATGCTGTTTATTTGTAATCTTTCAAGATAAGTAAGAAATTATGGTAAATGAGTTTCCCCGAGTCCTGTGAGCCTCTATAACAGTGGTTCTCAACCTTCCTAATACTGCAACTCTTTAATACAGTTCCTCATGTTGTGGTGACCCCCACAACCATGAAATTACTTTCATTGCTACTTTATAATGTTACTGTTATGAATGGTAATGTGAGTATCTGATATGCAAACCCTGTGGGAGTCATAACCCACACGTTGAGAGCCACTACTCTACTGAAAATAGCAAATTAAGGCTGGGGTTGTGAGAATCATGGTTTACAGCTGTTGGTTTGAGGCTTATCATTAGCACCTGTAGTGGGGAACCAGTCTGCCTTGGGGACTGACTGAGCCTTAAACCTACAGGATCCAACACAAGCTTCAAGTAGATGATACAAGAAATGAATGACATTTGAGGACACACGGCTGATGATTACTTGCTGTCTGGTGGAGAGAGATTCTCATACCTTTGTCAAGTCTCACATGTTAACTGTAAAGAGCCAAAGAATCATACTACAGAGGCTTACTTGGTATCGGCAACACCAGCTTCTGCCAAGGACTAAGGAACCCCAACTTCTTGCTTGGATCCTACTACCTTGAGGCCTGCTATGGTTGCCTTGGAACCACCTGTTCCTCTTTAGACCAGCTTGCCACCAGCACTCACTAGTGTCAAACACAAAGAGCTACAAAAGCTTCTCCCTGCCTACTGTAACTTCTGAGTAGAAAACAAAACAAAACACTGAGCTGAATGGTTCTACCAGGTAAAAGTTTTACCAGGTAAAAGTTTACAGACAACTTTAGCAGTATTTATAGTTAGACAAGGTCTAGGCAGGTTCAAGCCAAACAGGGTACCAGCGATGAGGAGGAAGGTGACACAGGGTCCCATCTCTAATCAAGAAGCTATTTGCCACTGACACAGGGAAAACGAGCTTTCTCTCACGGAGTGTCACTGGGTAGGAACTATGCCCAGGAGTAATTGGCTAACATAAAATAAATTTCATGTTTTTTTTGTTTTTTTTTTTTTTTTTTTTTGAGGACTTTTTGTTTGGGCATTTTTTTTTTTTAATCTTATTGATCTTTTGCTTGTTTGATTTTCTTTCCTTTTTTTTTTTTTTGAGAGATCGAGAGAAAGGGGGTGGTAGTGTGGCAGTAAACACCTTTAATCCCAACACTCCGGAAGCACAAGCAGATGGAAGTTCAACCTCACGACATGGCTACACAGTGAGTTTGAGATCAGCCTAGGCTATGTTCTATGTTCGATCCTGTTTGGGGAGTGGGGGGCATTCCTGGGAGGGAATTAACACAGAAAAGAAAGAAAGAAGGAGCTAGGCAAGGTGCAGCACACCATTAATCCCAGCACTCCAGAGGAGGCAGAGGCAGATGAGTACGAGTTCAAGGCAGGCCTGGTCTATACAGCAAGTTCCAGTACAGGAGAAACAGAGAAAGGGAGGGAGTAGACATGCATAATAGGTAGGAAAATAATGTTAGATAAAGGAATGACCTTACATTATTTTTCTATAAAATGTCATTTGTAGACATTCCAGAGCAAGCAAACATAACGAGGACAGCAATCACAGTATCAGCTGCTTTAGGGGTTAGGGCAGGAGTCATGAACCAGGAATCTGGACCTTGGGTAGTGTTTATGCATACATGCATATGTATATGATTATATATGCCTATGACCACACACACACACACACACACACCATGTCTAGCACCCAATCTATACCTAGTTATGCTAAGCATTGAGCTAAGGAACATAGTTATAATCAGGATTAACAAACAGACACTCTGGGAATTCACAATCTGGTAGAAACATGGAAAATGTTTCTACCTATTTTTATGAAACATCGCACAAAGAAATAATATCTTCTTCTAACACCTGTTCCAAGTGGTCATCACAGAAAGTGCAGTTAGCCAGAAAACACTGGTTTTTACTTACCCATCATAGTAAATGTCTTCCCTGAGCCAGTCTGCCCACTGAAAAACAGAAATTTTTTTTTGTTGTTTTTGTTTTGTTTTGTTTTTCAAGACAGGGTTTCTCTGTGTAGGCTATCCTGGCACTCGCTCTGGAGACCAGGCTGGCCTCCAACTCACAGAGATCCGCCTGCCTCTGGCTCCCAAGTGCTGGGATTAAAGGCGTGTGCCACCAACGCCTGGCAAAACAGAAAATTTTATGTGTTATTTTCACACATAAAATTTCAGACTACCCTTCTAATTTAGTATGGTCTACTAGGATGTACTGGGATGATCCTCTCCAAACCGTTCTGCAATCTTCTTTTCCCTTGCACCTCAGATATATCAGTAAACAAACACCCACCTCATTTTTTATAAATAGCTACAAAGGTATTTTATGGATCTTGTAGCATAATTTATTCAACCAGAATAAGGAGACTTCTGTTTCTCATTTTTTGCTAAATAATGTGATAATTTTGAAGTTCTCTGCCTTGAAAAGACATTTAAATGTCTTTATTTTAAAATAAGTATCAGGGCTACACATGGTGGAAAAATGCCTTTAATCCTAGTAAGAGGCAGAGGCAGGCCGATCTCTGAGATCTGTATGATCACCTAACCAATAAATCACTTGTTTATCTCCAAGCTCTACCCACAAACATAAAAGGGAATTTGAATTAATATATTAATGAATCAACCTTAAATTAAATATTCTTACAGAGCTGGACATAGTAGTGCATGCCTTTAATCCAAGCCCTCAGGAGGCAGAGGCCAGCAGAGTTCTGTGAGTTCCAGAGCTGAACAGAGAGACCCTTCCTCAAATAAACATATAAACAAATAAGCAAGCAAGCCAGCCTACAGAGTCTCCAAGGAAAACAGTTAAAGATATGCAATCTGTGGCAACTGTAGCTATTTCAAAGTCATTTTGAATTTCATCATTCAAAATAATCTATGGGAAAAACTCTTCCTGCTATGGGAAGACAGAATAGAATAGCTTTCTACGTTGTGCCTTAAAAGGAAACATTTAAAGGCTCCTAGCTTCCAATGCTCAGATGTGAGTACAGTCTGCAGAGACCAAGAGAATAAAACAGGACCATTGCAGGATAGAGGGCTGGGGAGCAGGAGAGAAGAGAACAGTTGAGCACACATGGTGTGATCCGGGAAATGATCCTCTCTTTGGGAGGGGAGCAGGATGGAGGCAAATATGGAAGGAGGGAAGAAAGTAAAATGGCAACAAGGATGTCTGAAAAAGCCTATAAGGATAAATATTTACTTAAAAAAGACTAAAATACATGTAATACCGTGTGTGTGTGTGTGTGTGTGTGTGTGTGTGTGTGTGTGTGTGTGTGTGTGTGATGTGTATAATTTTATTTTTTAAATAAACTTTTCTCATCTGGGTCAAAGACCACGTAACAGAAATCCCAATATCAGACAGAAGTCCTCTTGTGAGTTTTGGGCAGGGCTGACCAAGAGACTCCCATAACATAAAGCCTACTGCTGTTGCCCTTGGTTACCCTCCAAGAGATGGAAGGTAAGTCCCAATTGCTGAAAACACCATGCATTTTAGAACAGGGTCCAGAGATCCTTGAGCTGGAATGATCTGAAAGCCTTATCCCTGCAGACTAGTTTTCATGGTACTATAGGGCACATAAAAGGGGCACTGTATATAAATACTTTACAGTTAATATTTTCCTCACAGTGGTAACTGCTTTACTTGTATCTTAAGGTTGGAAAAGTTAATACAAGGATGATAGACAGTAAAAGGCTTATCGACAACAGCAAGGGTAATAAATAAGAAAGGCTAGAGTAAACCCTGTGATCACTGGATTAGAGCCACACACCAGTATGAACTCATGTTTACCATGATAGCTACATGAGTGACTGATACAGAACAATCCTAGATCTCTCTGCAGACACAAGGCCATGTACATACAATTCCTAGCACTGTCTCCTGAGAAAGCCACAAAACTGTCTCTCCAAAAATAAACAACACATCTAAGAGGCCAGATCTTGGTTTCTCATTAACATTTTCCAACAAAAGGAACCAGGGTTTTAATGGTTCTGGAACTAGTTTAGGGAAAATGTAAGAGCTTGGGAAGTCATGTGGCATGATATAACAAGGAAGTGATCAAAAACCACAAGACAGAATATGTCAAGGGGCACAGAAACTCCAAAGAGCTCCCAGTGACCAAGGATGGAACAAAAGATTACAACCCAAAGTATAATATAAATATGCATGACTATATATCACATAAACAGATGAATAAACAAATGGAGAAGCAGACAAGCCTTTCAGGAAAAATCTGAAATATCATTCTCTTCTCCAAAGGTGGCGCTGAATCCACTCACCTTGATTCCCCAGGTCGGGCTGATCTATAACTGGTGTCTCTAAAAGTCCAAAAACCCTTGTCAGGAGTAAAAACCAGGGAGGGTCATCACACTGCTAGTATGCAAAGAGAAAGAGGGGCTCTGAGCCAAGTAAGGTGAGTGGTCTCTAGGCTGGGAAGGGAGAAAATATACTGCACAACTTCCGGAAGGAGTAAAGCTCCAATAGCCAGTAAGACCCAAGTTGAACTCTGACATAAGAGAATTGTAAAGAAATCTGTGACTTTATGCCAGTAAGTTTGGGGTGACTTATGAATGCAGCAATAAGTAGGAACTAACAAACACTATTATAGCTTTATATGTAAATAGACAACTTACTATGCAAAGATGGTCCCATTGTAACCACTCATGCACGACTCCACAATGCTTTTAGCCACTGTTGAGAATACAGATTCCTACAAATATAAGCACCAAACATGTTACATAAAAATACTTCTAACTTACATCTCATGATATAATAAAAAAATTGAGTGCTTAGACTCTAAGGCCTATGATTACTTGAAGGTTGAATCTACTTAAGAAAAATGGCTAAATCATAAAAGATGATAAAAGGTAAAAAACATCCAGGGCATGAGGGTGGGGGTAGGGATGGGGATGGGGGGGGGGTGGGGGTGCACACCTTTAATCCCAGCACTCGGGAGGCAGAGAGTCGGATCTCTGTGAGTTCAAGGCCAGACAAGTCTACAGAGTGAGTTCCAGGAGTACTGTAATTTTAAAAAGTGGCTCAAGAAAGAAAGATGCCATGCAACAGAGCTCATGTGGAAGGGTTTTTTTATTAGGGGAAAGGGAATGGGAAAAGGGGGGAAGGGAGGGAGAGACCAGCCTCTGGAGACAGCGGAAGAGAGAGGGAAAGGGAGAGAGAAGGAGGCCCAGGCAGAGAAGCAGAGGGGAGGTGGGCAGGGCCCTTTTAAAAGGGAACATAGTGAATGTGTACAGGTGGTGCTCTTAGTGACTGCAGCTGAGGGCGAATCCTGTCAGAACCCCAAGAGCAGACCAGTACAGATGCCTGAATACTAACAAGGACAGTCAGGACTACACTGAGAGACTGTCTAAAAAACAAACAAAACAAAACACCACCACCCCAAAAAAAGAAAGAAAAGAAAAGCAGTTACTGACATAACAGTAATCTTTTTACAAACTGTGTGTGTGTGGTGGTGGTGGGGGTGGATGGACGGGACGACGCAGGCACAGATGTAGAAGTCAGAGAACAACTTTGGGAAGTAAGGGCTTTTCTCCAATCTTTATGTGTGTTCTAGAGTTTGAACTCAGCTTGTGAGACCTTTGAGGCAAGTGATTTCACCTACTGAGCCATCTTCACTGGCTCATAGTCATCTCGAAACCTTAAACTGGAAAGTCAACTATATTTAGTGATTGTTTAAGTGCTCTGAATTCTTCATTTATCTTCATCAGTATGTATAAAAAGAAACATAAAGCAGGTTTGTGTGATTCTGGGACAAAGTTTGAAGAACAAAGAAGACACTGCTTAATAAAATTAGATTAAAAATATTTATGCAAGTTTTAGCTTTCTTATCTGAAATCTACCCAATTAAAAAGTAATCAGAAACTGAACCCCAACAAATAAAGCCTCATATATCCCAATGGCCACTACCTGAGTGGTGTCCATGCCTGCAACATAGTCAAATACAAAGGTCTTGGGGTCTGGTTTGGAGTGCAGCCGGAGAGTAGTCTGGGAGAGCACAGACAAGCATAGGCTGTGTTCTCCATCCACTGACCCAGTGCCCTCTGCAGGTGGACGGATTCTCACGAAGACTTTGATGGTGTCACCTTCGTTACTAAAGACCAAAACAAAAAGTAACAGGTAAATTTACTGGGGAAAGGAAACTACAAAAAGACCTGAATCTCAAATTGCCTGTAACATTTCTATAATGAGTCCAAGTCTTAGACTATCCAATGAAATTTACTCCTTTTAAATTTTCACATAGCTCACACCCTTTGCAGATTTATTTCCCAGCAGGTATCTTCACAAACATTTACTGCAAATAAAACCAAAGGCAGTTATTTCAAGGAGCTCAACAGTGATTTGCAGTTATTTCAAGGAGCTCAACAGTGATTTTCTGTTCCTCCCTCTCACTAGTAAGTCTTCCCAAGGAATGATCATGCCATTCACTCCATACTTTCACTGGGAATTGGGAAGATACGGGGAAGTATGCACTCTTCCTCTATTATATCCTTAATTTTCACATCAAGACTTTTTCTTACCTTGGCTGGGTAGAATGAGAATTTGCCACATTTCGTAACTCAGCTAGAAAAAGAAGACAAGAGATCTGTAAGGATAAAAGGACAAAAATAAAAGCAAAACTCACCTCAGCAATTAGGCCACAATTCCTTGGAGCCTGACCTCAGTAACTTACCATATCTTACATAGACATCCGGAGCCAGCTCAGGATTCCTGGGACCTGAACAAATGGCCAGTCCCAATAAAAATAATTTACATTGTAAAATTTCCTAGTTAATAAGACAATGAGATGCCTCTCTATCTATCCCAATCTGGACCCTACACAAATGGCTCACAAGACTAAGCAACTTTCCCCTCAACTACTATAAACCTTCTACCCACTCTCTGCCTTGGTCTCCTCTCAAAAACTGGACTAGGGAACTGACATGCTGTCTATCTTCTTGCAGCATATCTAAAGAACTTCTCTGCAAGTCTCTTGTGAACTGGGTAAATTCTTTACCACCTGGATCAACTTTCTTCCCTATGCCATTTCATATAACAAGATCATTAAAGGTAATTATAATAGCATTTATATACTAAGTGCAAAGCCTAGGCTGGGTGAGCCATGAAGGAAAGAAATTCATTATGGAAATCTTTTCCTCAGTTATTGGCACCCTCAACTTTCTCAGACCCCTTACATCCACATCCAGACCTTGGCCTCAATTCTCCTCCACATTCTATCCCAGCCCATTATATTGGTGATGATATTCAGTCTCATGAATTTAAATGGTAGGTATATATTGATGATTTCCAAATTAATTAGCTAATTAATCAGAGACAGGGACTCACTAGAACTGGCTGAGCACAAACACAATAATTCACACCTATCTGCCTCCAGAGTCCTGGTATTAAAACTACCTTTTTGATAATCTCCACTTGGATGCTAGGTAAGCAATGTTTTAATGTGTCCAAAACCATTGCAAATGTGCTGCTATAACCATGATCCCATGCTAAGAGAGAATGAGTGGAGCTGTAAGACAGAAGTGCTCTAAATCCTAGAGACACCTGTGCCTTCATGCTGTGAAAATGGAGACAGTCTGTTGAAAGGGGGAAGTCAGACAATGGGAGCAACCAGAGATCCCAGTCCATTCAACCCAGGAAAGGATCCACGATACTATCTCACAGCAGAATCTACATTATCTTTTAATCTTGATCTCATAGTTGTAAATTTTAACACTGCCAAAAGCATATGGGGAGGAAATTGGGTTCTCCTCCTTTACAATACCCATTTTAGCCAAATTGTAAATACATCAATTTCCTTACTGATTTCTATTTCCTAAGTTCTTTTGGAAGGCAAGGAAACTGAGGCAGAGGATATGAACCTCAGTGCCTGGTCACACTGCTTCATCTCAGCAAATGACAACTCTTTCTAGTTTCTCAGGCCCTAAACCACAGAATGCTCCCCTACTCTGTAACCCCAGACAGACTACAGAAACAATGCACATTACAAACATGAGCCCAGCCTGAGCTACACAGAAAAAAACAATCTCAAAGTTCCAAACTGAACAAAGCTTATAGCGGCATACCATCTCCTTCAGAAAAGAGGCAAAATCTTTACAATCACCTGTGTGATCTGACCTGTTCTGGTGTCATCACCTTACTCTGCCACCTGCCTCCACCTCTTACTCCACCCCAACAAACCAGCTCCTGCTATCCCTCAAACACTCTTTACTTTAGTCTGTGTTATCTTCTTACTATGCTTGCTCAAATTTTTCCGGTGTTTTCTCAAAAAACAAGCAAACAAAAGAACCTTTAATTTTTTTTTATTTTATTTTTTTAACATTATGGGCTGTAGAGATGGCTCAGTGGCTAAGAGCACTGACTGCTCTTCCAGAGGATCTGGATTCGATACCCAGGAACCACATGACAGCTGACAGCTATCTACTGTTCCAAGGGATCCAATACCCACTTCTGGCCTCCATGGATACTGCACACACACGATGCACATACATACATAAAGGCCAAACATCCATGCACATTAATTTTTAAAATTTAATCAATTAGTTTTTTCTTAAATTCTTACCTATCTATCTAATGTATCGTGTGTGTGTGTGTGTGTGTGTGTGTGTGTGTGTGTCGCCCCTGCACACACTATGCGCGTTACCGTGACTGCGGTCTGTCTGTCTGTCTGTGTCGCCCCTGCACACACTATGCGCGTTACCGTGACTGCGGTCTGTCTGTCTGTCTGTGTCGCCCCTGCACACACTATGCGCGTTACCGTGACTGCGGTCTGTCTGTCTGTCTGTGTCGCCCCTGCACACACTATGCGCGTTACCGTGACTGCGGTCTGTCTGTCTGTCTGTGTCGCCCCTGCACACACTATGCGCGCTACCGTGACTGCGGTCTGTCTGTCTGTCTGTCTGTGTCGCCCCTGCACACTCACACAGCACGGGCATCTAGAAGGCCCTGTCTGCGGCGCTATTCTGCTTTCACGATTCTCGAAGGCTGGCGGCATGGGGATGGGTGAGAGTCGCTGTAGAAGCCCGGTCTGAGGGCCACGGCAGGGCCTGAGGGCCGACCCCGGCCACGGCAGGGAAGTCGGGGGTGTGCGAGCGCGCTCGACCCGGGGGACGCCCACGCCAGCAGCCGCGGCCGGGAAAGCGCGGGCTCCGCGGCGCGCCGAGGGCGAGCGGCTGCGCGGGGCCCAACCCGGCGCCGGAACGGGCCAGCGGCGACGCGCTCACGAGGCAGGGACCCGGCTCTTACCTTTGCATCCCGGGGCCATGGCGACCTCCGCACGCCCGAGCGCCGCGCCACCGCCGAGGCCGCCACAGGCCTCCCGCCAAGATGGCCGCGGATTTGAATTTGGCGCCGTCCACGCGCCACGCCTCCGGGGGCGTGGTCGGCTGACGTCAGACCCTGCGCGCGCGACATAAGTCGGCGCGGGCCGCGGCGCGTCTGGCCTGCCGAGTGTGGTGAGTGCTCTCGGGCGCGGTCGCCATGAGCAAGCGGAACCAGGTGTCGTACGTGCGGCCCGCCGAGCCCGCCTTCCTGGCCCGCTTCAAGGAGCGAGTCGGCTACAGGGAGGGGCCCACCGTAGAGACCAAGGTGAGTCCGGGGGCGGCGGGGGGGGGGCCGCGGCGTCAGATCCACGGTCTGCACGCCACTTCCGGCTCCTCCGTGCGGGGTGGCTGCTCGCCCGCCCGCTCGCCCGCTTGTCCGCCCATTAGCGGGGCGAGCCCCGGACCCCACTGCGGCCTCTCGCGCTCAGCGAGTTGTTACTCTCCGAGTGCTGTGCTTGAAGAAGACCTGGGCCTGCCTTTCTCTCCTGCGGATCTCACGTGAGCCAGGTGATCGACGCCGTCCTCCCCTTTTCACACCAGGAAACGGAGGCCGCTTGATTAAATGCCTGGAATCCGAGTCTCCGGGGTGGCGGAGCCATCAGGGTTAGAAGTAGAACCCCTGCTGTCGTCCAGGTTGCGCGTCTCAGGATAGGGAGACGGAACTACTTCTGAGAGCAAGTTAGTCTAATCAAGAGTGTAGACACGGAGTCGCCCTGGTTGCCTAGCAGCTGACCCTTGTAGAGGCTCTTTAGTGTTGGAGGATACATGAGTAAGAGTTGACCTGCAGAGGTGGGGCCTCCGAGACACAGGCTGAGAGAAAGACGAGGCAGAGGAGTGGATATGGTCAAGGAGGAGTCTAGAGGGTGTGAGAGTGGTATGGGAATAAGTATGGCAGTGGGCTAAAGCCAAGTCATGCAGGGTATTCTACATAACGATGACTGTACCAAATTAAAGACTGGGCAGTAATTGAAAATTGAGTTGATGCTATATTTATCTCAAAGTATTATGCAAAGACTTTTTTAGTTAAAAAAATATATGGTGCCAACCAAGCTTTTTTTTTGATTTAGCTCACAGAATACTACATGTGTTACATTCGTACAATGAGTACAGGGTTTCTTTTTTTTTCTTTTATTTTATTAGTTCAAATTAGGAACAAGCTTGCTTCAGATGTCAATCCCTTCTCCCTCTCCCTCCCCCCCCCAACATCCCACCTGCCCCTAGCCATCCCCCCTCTACTCCCCAGGCAGGGTAAGGCTCTCAAAAGGGGTTCCCCAAAGTCTACCACATCATCCTGGGACAGGCCTAGGCCCTACCCCATGTGTCCAGGTCAAGAAATCATCCCCTCACAAGGGATGGGCTCTCAAAATCCCCCCCCCTTTTTTTTTTAAGACCTTACATATTTAATACAGTGCGTTACCTCTGTACAAATGGAAAAAAAATTAAGTTCAACATTTCTAGACCAATATGGCTGTTAATTTTTGTACATGCCAACTCAACATGGTAAACTGGGGTACTTTTTTCCGAAGTTGACAACACAGTTAAAGTTTCCAGAAATTCAAATTATATATATATATATATATGTATATATATACATATATATATATATATATATATATACCCATAATGGCAGTATGTTATGCATCAATAGCAGCAACAGCTTTTGCAGGTTCTGCAGTCATTTGGGGTACAGGATTTCTGTTTGAGAAATTTCGTAAATTAAACAATATGTACAAAACCCTTTACATAATCATTTGTCTTTGAAAAGCAGCTGATAGGATAGCTACTAAACTGAAGGATATTAGATGAGCAGACGTAGGAGAAAATAGCTTACCTGTTTTTTCCTCCCCGCACTTTAGTGTTTGGAATGGTGACATGGACTTGTTTGTTTGGTGTTTTGTTTTTTGTCAAATTCAGACAAGACAGAAATGAAAAATGTTGATTAGAAACAAAGAACCAAGGTAGTTCAGCACTACCCTGAGAAGGCTAGATAGAAATGAATCCCACTGGACAAGTGCCCCAGGATGAATGGCAGCCAGTCGACCTGTTTCCTGCTCTGGTGAAGTTAAGCTCTTTGGAATTAATGCACTTATCTTATATTCATGTCATGGATAGTTACCCATTTCACTTTAGTAGTGATAGTTGCTTGGTTAAAGGTTAGCAACCTACACGTTATTCTTACATTTTCTGCAGAAAATCCAGCCTCAGCTCCCTGATGACGATGGTGATCACAGTGACAAAGAAGATGAGCAGCCTCAAGTAGTGGTTTTAAAACAGGGAGACCTAACAGCTGAAGAAGTCATGAAAATCAAAGCAGAAATAAAGGCTGCCAAAGCAGGTATGTCTACAAATTATCTGATTTTTTAAAAAAACACTTTAAGCAGCATAAAGTGGGTTTTTGGGGTTTGTTTGTTTTAAGTGAGTAGAATGATTTGTTTGAAAAATGTGGTCTTTGGTTCAAGCATTGGCTGTGGTCCCAGATGTGTAACCTTGAGCAAGTGATCACCTCTGTGCCTCAAGTGCCCCGTCAGTGAAATATAGACAACAAATGGACCTTCCTTAGGGCACTATTTAAAGTATCCTATTAACAAAATAGGTCAGCTAGTCAAAAAAGATCTATGTGATTAGTACCTGAAGTGTAGTGTCATATAATGCACTAGTATTATTCAAACATTGTTTTGGGGAGAAATATTGTGGTTCCAAACACATTTCAAAATACAACCTGGTGAACTGGAGATACAGCATGGTGGTAGAGAAAGTTCTTAGCAGACAAGGCCCCACATTCAGGCCATCACCTTCTTCATCTTTACTGTCATCAGCTGGGGACTAATATTAGGAGACACTTTAGTGAATTTTTATTGAGTGTGTGTTGGGTAGGGTATAACTAGCAACAGAGCAGACTGAATTTATTCATGGACATCCTCAAGTATGGTGTATGATTTTTGTGTCAATTGACTCTTTGTTGCCATCAAAATAATGAAAAGAAACTTTTTCAGCTTTTTTTTTTTTCTTTTTGGTCACAGATGAAGAACCGCCTCCAGCTGATGGGAGAATCATGTATAGAAAGCCAGTTAAGCGTCCCTCAGATGAAAAGTGTTTAGGTTTAACAGCAAGCTCCAAAAAAAAGAAAACAAATGAAGATGATGAAAATAAGCAGAATTCAGTTAGAAAGAACTCACAAAAACAAATAAGAAATAGTAGTCTCCTGTCTTTTGACAATGAAGATGAGAATGAGTAAGTATAAATATTATGGGCTTGGCTTCCTTTGATAGCAATGAGGTATTTTTAAACATTAATTCTCCTATACCCTGAAGTGACATTTCCCCTTAGTGCTATAGGTTCCTTACAGAAAGCTTCAAAAATACAGGAAACAAGTTCATGGAATAAAACCCATCCAATAATGCCCCTTTGACCAGAAATCCTCAACATTCACTCCTGTTAACATCGTATTACCTCCACCTGTGGGTCTGTACATATGTAAATTATGTTTCTAAACAAAACTGGGAGTGTTGTCTATGTTCCGTCCTGCTTCTTTCTTAGAATTACATTGTTAGAATTTTCTGAAGTTGCATATTTCAAAAATATAACATTAATAGCTCACAGAGAATTATTATAAGTAGATCTGTCTTAGTCACTGTTCCATTGATGTAAAAAGACATGGAGACCAAGGCAACTCTTATAAAAGAAAGCATTTAATTGGGGGCTTGCTTTTGCTCGAAATTTCAGCTTAGTCCATTGTCATCATGGCAGGAAGCATGGTGGCAAGACCAGCACGGTTCTGGGAAAGTACCTCAGAACTACATCCTGGTCCGTAAGCAGGGGGTGAGGCAACACAACATGACATTGAAACAGACTGGACCTGGCATGGGCTTTTTGTTGTTTTTAGAAACAGTTTCTGCTAGGTGGTGGTGGTACATGCTATGAATCGCAGCTCCAAAGCTACATGGAGAAACCCTGCCTCAAAAAAAAAAGATAAATATATAAACCTTTAAAAATTAGAAACAGGGTTTCTCTGAGTAGCTTTGGCTTTCTTGGAACTCACTTTGTAGACCAGGCTGGCCTCAAACTCGAGATCCACCTGCCTCCCAAGCACTGGGATTAAAGGTGTGCACCACCACCGCCGCCACCACCACCTGCTGGCATGGATTTTTGAAACCTCAAAAGCTAACCCGTCAGAGACACACTTCCTCCAATAAAGCCATATCTCCCAATACAGTTCTACTTCCTCATGACCAAGCACTCAAATATATGAGCATTTCTTTTTAATTGATTTTTATTGTTGAGGTTTCACTTAAAACCTTGAGCATCTTGGGCTAACAGCCAAAGTGAAGTTGATTTCTAAGTTACTGTTTGATTGCATTCTATTTATCTAGCTGGTTCTTCAGTACAAAGCAGGACCGGTGCTCATATAGGGAACACACTGGCTGAAGCCTTTTGCCTGTCTCCTGTTTAGCAAGTGTTAGTTCGAGCCTTTTTAAAATCTTCCTCATTAGTTAAACCCTACTTTGGATGAAAGCATGACTATCTGCCTAGTTAAAAATACTTTCCCAGCAGGGCATAGGTGGCACACACCTTTAATCCCAGCACTCGGGAGGCAGAGGCAGGTGGATCTCTTTGAGTTCGAGGCCAGCCTGGTCTCCAGAGCGAGTGCCAGGATAGGTTCCAAAGCTACACAGAGAAACCCTGTCTGTGGGGGGGTGGGCGGGGGAGATTGAGGGATGGGAAAGCTTATGAAATGTTCACAGCTGAGTTGGTGAATGCTGTCAGGATGTCAGGTGATTACTTAACTAGCTGTTGCTTCACTCAGAATACTAGACAGACATAAAGTTCAAAGATCCAGAATTCAGCCAGGACAACTTGCTTATTGCTCCATTAATTCAATGGTTTTAAAAAAGGAGTACTGGGGAGAAAAAAAAAAATCTTTCCCCATATGCTTATCAGGACCCATTCCTATAAAAACCACACTCTGTTCCCACTCCACCCACAATGCATGATTCATGTGACCTCAGAAACTTTGCAGGATTGGGACCAGTGAGTACATGCACAGGAAAAAGAAGCTGCATTCCATTTCAAGAAACATGACGGCTCAGGGTACAGTTAAAGTCTTTGGCTTTTAGATGTTTTTTTATTCTCTTTAAATTAGCCTCTGAAATGCTTGTGTTTACCTTCCATTACAGAAAATAACTTTAAAGTGTATAGACTTTGTTTTAACAATGGAAGAATAAAGCAGAACAGAGGTGCCTACTATCGGGAGCAGTAGGTTATGACCAACATCAAGGAAACACCCTGTTGCTACTCAACAAGATGGGTTCTGTGGTGTCGCATGAGGTGTGAGTTAGAAATGAACGCTGCACCACACTTTGCGCATTCATAGGGCTTCTCCCCTGTGTGAGTTCGCTGGTGGACAGTGAGGCTCGAGCGCTGTCTGAAGGCCTTACCACATTGGTTACAGGTATAAGGTTTTTCCCCATTATGGATTCTTTGATGAATGAGTAGGTATGAGCTACAAGTGAAGGCCTTCCCACACTCACTACATACATAAGGAAGGTCCCCACTGTGAATCCTCTGGTGGACAATAAGGCAGGAGAGCTGACTGAAGGCTTTTCCACACTCACTGCAGTCATAAGGCTTCTCTGCAGTGTGAATTCTCTGATGCACAATGAGGTGAGAAAAACAACTAAAGGCTTTCCCACAATCTTTACACTCGTATGGCTTCTCACCAGTATGGCTTCGCTGGTGTACAATGAGATTTGCACTCTGGGTAAAGGCTTTGCCACAGTCGTTACAGGCGAAAGGCTTCTCCCCAGTGTGGATCCTCTGGTGGACAATGAGGTTGGAGCTTCTAGTGAAGGCTTTCCCACACTCGCTGCATTCATAGCATTTCTCAGTTATATGGACTTTCTGGTGCCGAGCAAGTTGCGAACTGTAACTGAAGGCTTTCTCACATTCACCACACTTAAAGGTTTTTTCTAAGGAGTGGATTTTTTGATGTACAGTCAGATTTGAACTCTGAGTGAAAGCCTTCCCACATTTTGCACAAACATAGGGTTTCTGTCCAGTGTGGATCCTCTGATGCACAACAAGGTTTGCACTCTGAATGAAGGCTTTCCCACACTCATGACACTCAAAGGGTTTCTCCCCGGTGTGGATTCGCTGATGTACAACAAGGTTTGCACTCTGACTAAAGCCTTTCCCACACTCACTACACGTAAAAGGCTTTTCCCCAGGTTGTATTTTCTGATTTTTAGCTGGCCCAGAACTAAGGCTGTATTTCTTCTTAGACTTCTCAGACTTCAGGTCTTCGTCTTCTCTGAAGCTTTCTTTCACTGTCACTTTTCTGGTATCTCTTTTTTCCCGCTTTATTTTCTGCCTTTTTAATACATTTCCCTTTTCACAAGATTCTCCTAGCTCAGGTCCTTGAAGGTCACCTTTTTGGATTCTTCCTAAAATCAGGAGAGGCTCTTCTGCTTCATCATGTATCTCTGTCTTAGGATCCAGTAGTTGTAGGTTCTTGGTGTCAGTATCTGTACCAAGACACAGAAAATAAAAATATGAGTTTCCTCAAGCCTAGGAAAGGAACAGGCTCATCAAGGTCAGAGTAAATGGCATCACCTTTCCAAACTGTCCTTGTCAAAGGGTCACCACACGCCCTGTAGAGTCTCTGGCTGTGTCTGTGCCCTGCCACACACTTGCCCTCAGCAGAGTCTATTATCTTCCAGTATGAGTATCACTATAAAGTTATGTGCTGAATGGCTGGCCCCTATCTCGTGGTGCTTTGGGGAGTTATGGAAACTTGAGGCCCTGGTCCCTGGTCATCATGAAGTAGACAATCTCCTACATAATCCTGCTATCATGTTCTACACACTCTGAACTGAAACCTCTGTTATTGTAAGCTAAAAGAAACTTTCCCTCCTTATATCTGTCAGCAACAACAGCCACTTGGCCCAGAGTGACAGGCCTAAACTCTAGACAATACTCGTGGTAACCTGAAGATAAGACTCACAACTGTGACCAGTTATGAAGGGTACCAGATCTGCTTCAACTTTTTTCATCTTTTTTTTTCCCTTGAGCTGCTAGTGTGGATTAGCACAGAACTGACCAGTTAACTATGGAAAATCCCTATGGCTTTTTGTGTGAGAGAGAATATTAGATAGCAAAGCAAGGATAAAATATGGGCATGATGACATATGCTTCTAATCCCAGCACTTGGATAGCAGAGGAAGGAAAATGGATGTGTGAGTTTGAGGCCAGCCTGGTACAGTTGGGGTTAAACAGAGAGACTGTTTAACTTAAAAAACAACCCACCAAGGCTGGAGAGATGGCTCAGCAGTTAAGAAAAGTATTCTTCCAAAAAACTTGGAATGCCAAGCAAACATTCTATCACCAAACTACATCCAGAAACCCACTAAGTCTTTATATCAAAATCTATCTTTCTTCCTTTTATTCTTTCCCCCCCTTGGTATTGGTATAGAGGACTGAATGAAAGTAATCACATTTGTTAAATCTGCACTCTGCATTTTGAACTATAAACCTATCCATTTGACTTCTGTCAAAAGAGGTTTGGCATCTGTATGATGGCCTAGCTGGTCACACAAGTCCTTGCTACCCAAGCCTGGTACCCATGTGGAAGAGGAAGGGCAGAAGTGACTTCACAAAATTGTGCTCTACCCTCTGTGTGCACACTGTAGCACACGCACACATCATATACACACAGTGCATAAATAAAATTTAACCTGAGAAAGATCTCCAGTGGGTGTGACGGTGTACAGCCGTGATCCCAACATCTGGAGGTAGAGACCTGAAGTTCCTCAGTGCAAGGCCAGTCTGGACTACATGAGACACTGGCTCAAAAGTCCAAAAACAAAACACCTTATACCATCAGGAAAAAAAAAGAAAGAAATCTATTTATTGGTCTTTTAAGCTGGTTTTTGTACTCTTGAGATATGAAACATATAATCCTATCCGATTCCCCCCCCCAGACATTTCTGACCCCTCAAAACACATTCCTGACCCTCATTTACAGGTTACTGCTGCACAAGCAGGATTCTGTCACAGCCTATCAAGACTGATTTCATGCCCCAAGTGTAGTGGGGCACACCTTTTAATCCCAGCAGTTGGAAGGCAGAAGCAGGCGGATCTGTGAGTTCAAGGCCAGCCTGGTCTACATAATGAGTTATGGGACAGCCAGTGCTATGTAGAGAGACCCTGTCTCAAAACAAAACAAACAATAAATTATTTGAGGATAACATCTTACTGTTTTCAGTCTTTGATGTCTCTAACAATCAAGCAAAGCTAAACACTTTAATCTGCTTCTTGAGTTTTTTTTTTTTAATTTTTATTTCTGTACATTTGAATTACGTCCCCACCCCTTTAAAGACATTTCTGTTTGTGTGTACGTGCACACACACCACAGTGTGCATGTGGAGGTCAGAGGGCAACTTGGTTCCCCCTTCTACCATGTGACTGATCCCTTGGGAGTGAACTCGGTCAACAAGCTTGACCACAACTGCCTTTACCACTAAACCATCTGATAGCCCCGAATTAACTTTTTACATCTTTAAATCACTTCATCCTAATGATCTGCTGTAACTCTTTACACACAGAGATATTCTTTGTTTTGAGACAGGATCTTTCTATGTAGCCCTGGCTGGTTTGGACCAGCTATGTAGACCAGACTGGCCTCAAAGAGAGATCCAAATGCCTCTGCCTCCAGGGTGCTGAGATTAAAGGCCATGATACCAAGATTAAAGGTATCTTTTAAGAATTTTAAAGCTACATTTATTGGGGGATGGAGGTAGCATGCCAAGGTGCACATGTGGCGGTCAGAGGCCAATTTTGGGGGATAAAAATAGTGATTTTCTAGGCTGGAGAAATGGCTCAGAGGTTAAGAGCTCCGGCTGCTCTTCCAGAGGTCCTGAGTTCGGTTCCCAGCAACCACATGGTGGCTCACAACCATCCATAATGAGATCTGGTGCCCTCTACTGGTGTGCATATATACATGGAAGCAGACTGTTGTATACACAATAAATAAATAAAATCTTAAAAAAAAAATAGTGCTTTTCTTTCCCATTATGTGAGTCTCAGGGATGAAACTTAGATCATCGGCCATCTTAACTGTTGAGCTGTATCACTAGCCCTAAAGATACTTATGATGATGTACTTCTTTTTATTTTATGTGCATTGGTGTTTTGCCTGCATGTTTATCTGTGTAAATTTCTGACCTACTGAAACTGGACTTACAGACAGTTGTGAGCTGCCACATGGGTGCTGGGAATTGAACCCAGGTCTTCTGGAAGAGCAGCCAGTGTTATCAACTTCTGAACTGTCTCTCCAGCCCAGGGTATTTTCTTTTAAGTCTTTAAAAGACAGACACTTAAGAATGAGGATATAAGTCAATTGGTAAACTGCTTGCCTAGCACGCATGAAGCCTTGGGTTTAATCCCCAGCACACATATAGCAGGCATGGTGGGACATGCTTGTAATCCTAGCACTTGGGAGATGAAAGCGGATGATTAGAAACTAAAATTCAAGGTCAACATTGGCTATATAGTGAGGTTAGGACCAGGCTGGGATATGAGACCATCTCAAAAAGAAAATAAGAACAAAAAATGCAGAGCATACTATCCTTTCCTTGCAACTTAGAAATATCAATAAAACACATGAAGACATGGGTTTACATATGTGCAGCGATATGAAAAGTGCTGAGGAATGAACATGATTAAAAAGTGAATTTAGAATTTACCTGTTTGGTCTTTGGATTGTATTAAAAAAAATTTGAAAAAAGCCAATCAATGTGGCAACTATGTGATTCATACTATGTGATTTAAGACGGAAAACCAGACACCCACCCACACATTTTAATCAGGGTGCTGAACTTTACCTAGCGGGGCTGGGTTCCCATGAGGCTCCAGGATTTCACTCTTGGCCAGAGTCCCTGGTAATGAGTAGCTCCCAAGGGGTACAGCAGCAGCAGCAGCCTCCTGTGTTGCTTTTAGGACCAGTGCCATGTCCCAGAACATTTTCTGACCCTAGAAACAAGTGGGCATAGTTGGTTTATGAGGGGACTGTAGACTGAAACACTGTAATCATAGCTTTGCAGATGAGAACCATTCCTGCAAGTCACAAAAACTGAGTAGGAGTCTCCCCAACTCCCCAGGACACCTGGGAAGAGAAGTTTGGTTTCTTTTTGTGTGTTTGTTTGTTTTGTAAGTTTTTTGACACAAGGTTTCTCTGTGTAGTCCTGGCTGACCTGGAACTCACTCGATAGACCAGGCTGGCCTCGAACTCACAGAGATCGGCCTGCCTCTGCTTCCCCAAGAGCTGGGATTAGAAGTGTGCAACACCACCACCCCCAGCCTACCACTTTGATTTTTAACTCACTGAATTCTATAACATACATCCTAATCTGTTAGTGAGCCCGAGCTGAGACAAGTAGAGAGCATGGCTTTAAGCTCAGGTGACACAGTGCTTTGTCTCACACCACAGAAACTAGGTGTGTTGGCACAGACGTGTGACTGGAGCTTGTGGAAAATCACTGCAGGAGGACCATAGTTTTAAGGTCACCCTTGGGTAACAGGGAGTTTGAGGGCAGTACCTGGACACATTTTTCTGCAGAATTTTCTAGGCCCCAAAAATCAAACCACCAGGGTTCTGATTCTACTCTCATACAGAGCTCTGAGAAAACTTTTGAATGAACCTGGAGTGAGTTTGAAACCACTAAGGGCAAGCCACAGTGTGTTGATCCATGCCCTTAATCCCAGCACATGAGAAGTGAAGGCAGGAGACTCAGGAATTCAGTCAGCCTGAACTATTTGTCTATAGATGAACAGTATCTGTAGCAACATCCAAGACCTCCTACACCCAAATTACACTTTAATAAGACCCCAGGTGGCAGACGTTAACCACAGCAAAGCACTGGAAAGAACTGTTAAACCCTGAATGAAACATCTCATTGAAGTGTTTGTAAAAACAAAAACCTAGGTCTTATTTCCCAGAATCTGGTCTAATTAGAAGAGACTACAATGTGGGTATCAGGATGTTGTAATGCTCCCCAGGTTCTATGCAGCAATGGATGGGAGCCACAGACTCATGGAACAGTACTTAGAGGATAGTACACAACAATCAACCATTATGTTCCAAAGGAATAAAGGTAAGGGCCCTCATTAGGAAAAAAAATCCTGGGTTTGGCAGTAGAGTGCCTCTGAAACTACCTGAGAACAGCATTTGTCTTCCTTTCCCCCAGACCATTTACCTTTTCCTCCTCTTCTGATACATTGATGCTTAAATAAGGACCTGCCCCAGGGCCCCAGGCCTTGACATTGTCAGAGTACACTTGCTGACTGGATGCCGGACTCATAGTTCCATGCTCATCCTCTTCCTTTTTCACCTTCACTGGGCCCCAAGAGGCTCGCCCCACGATCTTTTTCAATTCTGCAGTCATCTTCTCTGTTCAATGGGGGATCTTCGAAAGCTGAGGGATACCCAACATCGGTCACACCCCATCTAATCTTCAAGTCTCCCAAGCTTCTGAGTTTCTTCCCAGTGCCAAAACGAGTACAGTTGGCTGCAAAACCAGAAAACACATTTAACTCCAAATATAGCTTGGTATGATAACACTTAGCCCATTAGTTGATGTTACCGGCTCCTGGCTAGTGACCACAGTAGAACAGCAACGGTCTGTTCTCCTTCAAATGAAAGGGATAGATTGTAAATATATAATTATACAAAAGAGACGTATAAACTATTTTTATTGGATTAAAAATTAACAATTTACCTATACACCTTGGGAGGCAGAAACCTCCTCTACACAGGACACCCACTGCTGCATAGTGAGGTGCTATCTCACAAGAAAGAAAGGAAAGAAAAGAGGAAGAACTGATATTTTAACTGAAAAAACTTTAACAATAGCTGGGCAGTTGTGGTGCACACTTTTAATCTGAGCACTCAGGAGAAAAAGGCAGATGGAGCTCTGTGAAATTGAGACCAGTCTGGTCTACAGAGCAAGTTCCAGGACAGCCAGGGATACACAGAGAAACCCTGTTTCGAAAAGTGAAAAACAATATTAATGATAATTTTTAAAAAACCCTTTAAGAATATAGAAAAATGGGCTGGAGAAATGGCTCAGTGGTTAAGAGCACTGGTTGCTCTAGCAGAGGTCCTGAGTTCAATTCCCAGTACCCACATGATAGCTCACAAACATCTGTAATTCCATCTGGTGCCCTCTTCTGCCCTGCAGGCAGAACACTGTATACATAATAAATCTTAAAAACAAATAAGAATTTAGAAAAATATTAGGGGAAAACTCCAATTCAGTGATAATTATTATTTTATTTATAGTTTGCTTTTTACTATGGGGGCACATCCCCAACCCCTAGACTAATTTTTTTAAAGATGGGACACTAGAAAGATTACTAAAGAGAAAAGAAAGATTATCTCAAAGAGTATAGTTGCCAGCATGTTTTGAGGTTCCTTGTCTGATTTGTGTTTCCCACATCTTCCAAATGTTTGTAAGACCAAATTTTGGCTTCAAACAAAATTATTCATGTTAACATTTTTATCCTCATTTTTTAATTATTTATTTATGCTTTATTTGCATTGGTGTTTTGCCTGCATGTTTGCATGTCTGTGTGAGACTGTCTGATCTTGGAGTTACAGACAGTTGTGAGCTGCCATGTG
Source organism: Cricetulus griseus (assembly GCF_003668045.3). NCBI lineage: Eukaryota > Metazoa > Chordata > Mammalia > Rodentia > Cricetidae > Cricetulus > Cricetulus griseus. The sequence goes on along the minus strand of NC_048597.1, from coordinate 229,877,318 downwards.
GATGCTTGGAATTGAGCCCAGGTGCTCTGGGAAGAACGGTCAGTGAGTGCTCCTAACCACTGCGCCATCTCTCCAGCCCCCTCATTCTTACTTTTTAATTGTTGTACAATAACCTATAATTTTAAGTCTTTCTGAAGAAGTTATATAAACACAGAAAATTAATGTGTCCTATACATACATTCACACAAACACACGTACAGAGTAGCTAGTGACTAGGTTGGGGACAGCCTAGTCCCCTGCTTGCGCCCTTTCAGACCACACTTGCACAGAGTTTACCACTCTGTCCTGCAGTGCTGGGAATCCATCCAATGGCCTCGTGCACACAGACAAATGCTCTACCACTGAGAGACACCCTCAGCCACACCATTTCTCGACTCACTGTTTTACCACAGCCTTAATAGTCTTCCAATATATAGAATGCATAAAATATATATACCTCATTCTGGCAGAGTACTCTAAATTTACTTAACTGTACTGTTTACAACCTTTTCTTTAATAAACATGGGCTTTACTGCTCAGTTTGGTAATATTTGTTTCCTGTACAAAACATTCTTTTGTCTGGTTGCATGATTCCTCTAGAATGAACCTCGAGGGTTTATATTTCTTAAATTGCTTTCTAAAACACCATATAAAGTCGGGCACACGACTACTAATTAGCAGGACCTTTGTACCTCAGATAAGCCAGGGTTTTGTTTTTTGGGTTTTTTGTTTTGTTTTTTTAAACTAAGTCAAATAATATTACTATTTTATCTTAGCTGGATATAAAGAGAGAGATTGACTTTTGTTTGGTGGCTTCTTTCTCTTTGGTTCTATTACTAAAAACTGGTGCTAAATTTTTACGAAATCCCCTTTTGCAGTTTCTGGAGTAACCATGCTTTATTTTTTTCCAGCGTTGACTTTATTGCACACACTGAATTTTCAACTAATGCCAAGAGCCGGATCACAGTTCTGGAGGGTTATTCTCCCGGTGCGGGGCTGAGCAGGCCCGGGCCATCTGCACAGGCCTCTCCCTCCTCCACCTCCCAGCAGCCCCCGCCGCCCGCCACCGCCCGCCCGCGCTACCGCCCGCCCGGCCCGGCCCGGCCCGGCCCGGCGAGCTCACGGGTCGTGCAGCGCGATCCTGCCGTCTCTCCGCCCGCCCAGCCCGGCTCACCACGGCGGCCTAGCCCGCCAGCTCCAGTTTCGCGGCCTGAGCCTACAGAGCCGCACTGCAACAACCGGGCAGAGAACAATGACCGGACAGGAAGTGCCTCGGGAAGGACTTCCGGCTCCCCACTCGCCCAACCGACCTCTCTAGGAATGTGGGAGGTGGTCCTCCTGGGTGCGTTTCCAAGAGTCTTGAGATTGGTGAGGGCCGGGTGTTAGCGGGCAGGGCAGGGCAGGGCGCAGGGCAGGGCGCAGGGCAGGGCGCAGGGCAGGGCGCAGGACAGGGCAGGGCAGGGCAGGGCCGTTCTTGGAAAGCTGCCAAACTATAGACGATCCCGACAGATCGTAAAAAAAAATTCTTATTTTCAAAATATCGAACGGTACAGAAAAGTTGAAGGAATGATATACAGTGAATAGCCTTACCATTCATCTGGACAATAGTCGCGTCAATTCTCATATGTAATTAAGGTCAATTTTAGAAGCTGGAAACACCAAAATGCTTTATTTCAAGCGTTCACTATGTCTCCCTTAAGAATATTCTCAGCCGGGCGGTGGCGAACGCCTTTGATCCCAGCACTAGGGAAACAATTTTTGTATTTTATGACTCTCTGTGTATGAGTGCCACATGTATGCAGGTGCCCTAACAGGCCTCAAGAGGGTTTCTGGAACTGGAGTTACAGGTGATTTTGACCAGATATGTGACTGTTGGGAACCAAACTCAGGTCCTCTGCAAGAGCAGCAGGTGCTTTTAGCCCTTGGGCCATCTCTCCAGTTCCCAAGTTTATTTTTTTTTCATGATTGCTTTTTATTTTTTATGTGCATTGGTGTTTTGCTTGTATGACTGTGTGAGTGTGTTGGCATCACAGACAGTTGTGCGCTACCATGTGGGTGCTAGGAATTGAACCTGGACCCTCAGGAAGAGCAACCAGTGCTCTTAACCTCTGAGTCATCTCCTCAGCAACTGCCCCCCTGTTGGGAGCCAAATCTCAGTGCTTGGCATGAGATCCTAGGCCATGCTTGGCCGGCCACATAGTTAACCTTTACATAGCAGCTCCTTAGAACCTCAGCTCAAGAAAAGAAACAGCTTGACCCAGTCCTCCACCCACAGGCTCAGTCACCTAGGCAACCCTCCCTGGACCTCTTACTCATGAACTCTTTACCCTGCCAAACATCCTCTTTGCGGCTTCCTAATATGGTGCCTACACTAATACCTGGCGCACAATCAACCCATTCTGCCTCTCCCCATATCCTGCTCTGCCGACTATATAAGCTAGCCTGAGAAAAGTAAAGTTTGCCACTTGATCAGAATCCTGTCTTGTGGTTGTTCTTTCTGCGTCTCTTGTCCCCATTCCCTATCCCTGACTCTCTTGTCCCAGGTTGATGTCCTGTAGGTCAGAACACCACACCCCCTAAGCTTTATTTATTAAAATCTATTCTTTAGAGTTCTAAATTCAAATTCCTCCTACACAAATGAGCATCTTTGTAGTAATCCTGACACAAACAAATTGATGTCATGTCATGTACTCTGACCATATATACGTCTTTCATCAACTTTATGGGCTGAGCAGGATGGTGAGTGCCCACAGACCCTCCCCATTACACTGGAGAAAATACACACTGAGTTGGGAGACTTGTTAAGGCAGGATCTTGATTTATTCCAACAGGCAGGAACTTATATACAGCTGAGGTAGGGAATGGGAATCTTAGGATGGGGTAAGGTGACCTGAGAAATAAGGGCCAATAATACTCCACCAAGCTGGCAGGTAGCTAGCAGGGAGGAAGTCTTGCATCAGGCCTTGCTGAGTCACCCCCATGTGGAGGTTGCAGGCCAGAGACAGGTGGCCAAACTCTAGTCAGGCTCAGGAGGTTACACTGGGCCTTGCATCAAGCCTTTTTAGGTCCAATATCTCCCCCTTTTGTTTTTGTAAAAATGGTGGAAATCATGGCCTCTGTCTTAGGTGGTCCCCCTTTGGGGACTTTACCAGTCATTCATGAGTACCATGTATCCAGCTCTTGAAAGACCACTCCATGACCTGTCTTAGGTTGCCTCAGCCTGTCTGAGAACTTACCCATCGCTGGTCAGGTGGAGGGCAGGAGAGGGATGTCCTTATGAGGACTGCCAGTCGTGAGGAGCCTGGTTCCTGAGTAGCGAACCTAACATAATGAACTTCAATCTGATAAGTTTTACTACCTCTAGCTGTTAGTGAATAAATTGCATGACCTTATTATTGTGCCCAAATTCTGAACCCCAAAATCACCAAAAGTCCCATTTCGATGCAAAAGCAAAGAGTCTTTTATTGTAGTTGTTTAAGGAGCTAACCCCATTAGCTCCAGGCTTTCATCCATTCACCACAGTGGACGGCTAGAGAAAGACACTGAGAAACCATTAGGCAGGAATCTTATAGGGCAGCGTAAGAGGAGTGTCCAGGGGTACGCACAAGCTCAGGACTGGTGTGCCTCCAGGCTTGGAGGGTTTGCCCTGTGTTGATTGGTCAACTGGTTGTTATGGCCCATAGGCCCTCCCAGGGTGGTTGCTGTGCTCTGCACATCACTGTTGAGCACTTGTCTGTAAAGCACACCCAGAGCCATAAAGCTCAGTCCCGCCAGCTAACTTCTGATTGGTTTCTTGCCATGAGGAGGGTATCTGACCCCCTAGTGACCAGGACAGAAGGGGCAAGATCAGGCGAGCACATGTTAGCCTGTCACGGCTGCTAAAATGGGGGCTGATCCCTTCACTTATTAATCATGAAGATGAGGAGGAGAGGCCCCAAGCAGGAGGAGAAGGTAGGGTAGGAAGCCATTTAAGCCAGCCAGTCCACAGTGGGTTGTCCTGGAAGTCCTGCTGTCTCCTCTCCAATCCTCCTGAAGCCTTTTTTCTTTTCTTTTCTTTTTTTCTTTTCTTTCTTTCTTTTTCTTTTTTCTTTTTTTTTTTTTTTTTTTGGTTTTTCAAGAGTTGTTTAATTTATTTTCTGACATCCTTTATGTTGTTAATTTGTTACGCAACCTAGTAGAGGCCAGTATTAAGCTGGACTCTACCCCTATATCTCCTCTCATGATTCAAGCCGGCTCCCTACTCAAACAAAGGATTAGTCCCATTTTTTGTCAACATCTCAGGAGTCATCAAAATTTACCGGGATTTCTTTCTGAAGGAAATAATTTGGCCGATAAAACGGCTTCTATGCCTCAATATAATACTGCTACAGAAGCTACACACTTCCACCTACTAACCCATGTGAATTGGAGGGGTCTTTTTTTGGGGGGGGGTTCGAGACAGGGTTTATCTGTGTGGCTTTGGAGCCTATCCTGGCACTGGCTCTGTAGACCAGGCTGGCCTCGAACTCACAGAGATACGCCTGCCTCTGCCTACCGAGTGCTGGCATTAAAGGGGTGCGCCACCACCGCCTGGCCGAAGAGGTCTCCTCGGGGCAGCTGTATTGTCCTGTCTGAAGGATGCACAGAGGGTTCAGGACGCTGCCAGCATGCCGGGAGCTCGGGCCACATTGCCCACACCCGAAGGGCCGATCCTCCCGGATAAGCTTCTGGGTGTCCCACCCTCCGGCGGTCAGGACGGCGGGCTGGTGGTTGGCCGGCTGGTGGTTGGCCGGCTGCTTCCGCAGGCCGAAGCTTTCCCACCTTTACCGCGGCGGAAACGTTGCGGGTCTGCAGGGTGCGCCGCGGTTCTTCAGGGACGTGAGGCGTGAAAAGCCCTGGAGCAGGCCAGGCAGCCAGAGTGGCCAGTCCGGGCTGTGCCGAGGATTGCGAGGATTGCGAGGCCGCCGCTTGCTTGTGGGGACGGCCACACTCTCCACAGCCAAAGGGCCGCTCGGGGCTGACTCCAGTTCGTCAGCCTTTTTCCGCTGTCTCCAACCTCTGCTGCAGTTCCTCCCCTTTACAGCTCCTCTCCCGAGCCGGACGTGTGTGGCGCACGCCTTTAGTCCCAGCACTCGGGAGGCAGAGGCAGGTCTCTGTGAGTTCGAGGCCAGCCCGCCCTACAGAGCCAGTGTCAGGACAGCCTCCAAAGCCACAGAGAAACCCTGTCTCGAAAAACCAGAAAACAAAAATACAGTGCTCTCCTTCCTTTTACCCTTGCTGGCTCCTCAAAGGGTCCCCCCCTTTTTTAGAACAACTCAGCAAAATAAAATTCCGGTTTATTGTTGGACATTGTTTCATACATACATCAAACAGTCCAAAAGAATAAAACATCAACTTCATAGACAAAAAAAGAAAGGAAAAGAGAAACCTTTTATCTTTGGCCTTTTTAACCATCTCATACAAACCAACTACTTATAGTACAGCTAGGTACATACACACAAAAAAGTTACTGGAATGCTCGGAATAAGATTGTTTTTTGTTGTTGTTGTTTTAAAGGTTTTTTTTTTTTTCTCCTTTGAGATTATAATGAACATGGTCACACTACAAGTAAGGTCAGAAGTAGGACAGAAAACGCTCTGAAGGCTGGTTTGGTCACCCGTTATCACTAAAAATGGCTGACCCCCTAACAATAATGTACAAAAATATAAAATGTAAATAAAAAATACAAATTTTCCTTTTAAAGTATTTTTAAGAAAAACAGCAGGGCCTTGGAAGTTTTGGTTCTTTTTCCCTCCCCTGTTGCAAACCCGTGGTGTGGTTTGGTGGGGTGGTGGGGAGCGCATGCCATCTGTGGGTGGCACTGCCCGCTGTGGGCGGCTGGAGCCTGCTCCTCTACTCCAAGGTGACCACGTTCAAATTCTGAGCCGGGAGTGCAGGGTGAATAGGTCACGGTGGCCTTACGTTTAGCCTTTGCTTTCTGCTGTCGAGTCATCCTCGTCGGGCTTCTGCTTCTTGGTGTCAACATCATCATCCTCACGCCCTTCGGCTACCGCTTGCCCGGAGGAGCCTCAGCTTACCATCGTCAGCTCCACCGTCTTCCTCACCGTCTCCTCCCCCTCCTCCCCCTCCTCCCCCTCCTCCCCCTCTTTCCCCTCCTCCCCCTCCCCCTGCACAACTTCCTTCTTCTCCTTCAAGTCCTTGGAGGTGAGCTGGGAGCCGGAGACCACGCGGGTCTCACACCCCGCACCCCTGCGCTGCGGCCAGGGGAGAAATGGAGCTCGAGGACTCGGGCGAGAGAGCTCGGGAGTCCAGAGTCCCCGGAGGAGGAGGGGGAGGAGGGGGAGGAGGGGGAGGATGACGACTAGGAGGAAGATGAGGATGACAAGGAGGACGACGACGAGGAAGAGGAGGAGGAAGAGGAGGACGATGACGAGGATGATGACGACAACGACGAGGAGGCGGGCGGGCAGGAGGGCGGCGAAGGCGGCTGCAGCGAGCGCGGAGCAGGACCCGGGAACAAGGCAAAGATGGCTTTTCAGATCAGCCAATGGGGGGAAGGGCTCCCTATTTTTTTTAAAGATTTATTTATTTGTTATGTATACTCTGCCTCCATTCCAGAAGAGAACACAAAGATTTCATTACAGATGCATGAGCCACCATGTGGTTGCTGGGAATTGAACTCAGGACCTCTGGAAGAGCAGTCAGTGCTCTTAACCGCTGAGCCATCTCTCCAGCCCCAAGGGCTCCCTGTTAATGCCCGTTCCTGCCCTGACTCTGAGATAGAACCCACTTGGGGCTCTGAACCCTTGCAGCGAGGGTGGTTCAGCAGGCAGCCAGTTTGGGGTAACAGCGAGAACAGACAGGGCAGGTAAGTCACCTGTCAGATGGATCTTCCGGTGCTTAACCAGGTTGCCTCCATGACATAGGTCTTTCCACACTGGTTACCAGAGAGGGGGGAGGTGGGAATCCAGAAAGCCTTCACCAGCCTGCATGCAAAGGCTGTCTGCAACTGTGCTGGACCACCCCCTTTAACTCCCCGACCTAAATTAGCTACAGTTCTCCCCTTTGGATGGCTTAGTCAAAGTTCATGTCCCCTTCTCATTAACTGAACTCTCCCAAATAGAGAAAAGATTGGGATCCTATACTGCTAATCCTTCCACCTTTATCCGAAGAATTCCAGTATATTACCCAGTCGTACAATCTTACTTTCCATGATCTTTATATGGTTCTTACCAGCAGTCTCCTCTCAGAGGAACACAGGCGAGTCTGGGAACAGGTTAGGGCCTATGCAGATGAAGTCCACCAAACTGATGATACCTACCCAGTTTGGGCGATGGCAGTCCCTGACTAGGAGCTGGAGTGGGATTTCAATACCCCAGGGGCATCCTACTTAGAAACCGATTTTTAACTTGCCTTATGGCTGGTCTCCATAAGGCTGCTCTTAAAGCAGTACATTATGAAAAGATCCAATGGGTCATTCAGGAAAAGGATGAAAACCCATCTCAAATCCTAGACCGCCTTACAAAGGCCCTCCTACAATACACCAATCTGGATCCTGAGACTCAGGATGGGAACCAACTCCTTATGACCTACTTTTCCCCCCAAAGTTACCCTGATATTAGGGCCAAACTTAGACATCTAGAAAAGGGCCTCCTGACTCCACAGTCAGAAGTACTAAACGTGGCATTCAAGGTGTACCATGGAAGGGATGAAAAGGCCTAAACACAAAAATACCTGATGATGGCTGAGACCTCTCAGCCAGGCAAAGCAAAAACCCCAGGCTCCCAATAGACAAAGACTCCCATGTCCTTGTTTCAAATGTGGTAAGGAGGGTCACTGGGCCTGGGCCTGTCGAAACCCTTGTAAACCACCAGGACCATGTCCAAGGTGCCATCAAGAGGGACACTGGGGTATTGCTTGCCCCTATGTTCCTGGCAACGTGTGGACATGGATCCCAGATTGCCCTTCAACTGACCTGGTTGGCCTGGCCATTAATGACTGAGGGGACCCAGGCTCCCCTGGCCTGACCACCGCCATCTTCAAAGGGAGCCTCGGGTAGCTTTCAAGGTATCAGGGAGATCCATCTCCTTCCTCCTGGACACTGCACGCTTTTTCAGTCCTGACAAATTTTTGGGGACCCACCATTCCTTTTTATTCCTCTATTGTTGGAATAGGAGGGCAGCCTTATCAGGCCCACCAAACCCCACCACTTAACTGTATCTTTAAGGGTATTCCCCTTACCCATTCCTTCCTAGTGATACTGAAAGACCCCCAGAGGCTCGGGCCCCCAGGATCTTAGACCAGACAGGGGACCCCAATCACTAGGTGGAGGCGAAGACTTGATGCAAACAGCAAGAGGTTTTATTAAACCAGTTTGTTGGGGTCCCGACTCAAGCTCATGCAGGAGTCAAAGAGTTGGACTCCGAATAAAGGTCTAAGGACTTCTTAAAGGCAAAAACCACAACCAGGTGGGGCCGGGGGAATTCGGGGAATGCAAGGGTGAGGTGAACAGTTCTGATTAGCTCGTTCCAGGTGGCCGACCATAATCTCTGGGCCCATGGGAACACTGAATGTTCAGGGTGGTGACTTCCCCATTTGTGGGTGGAACAGCTACCAACAATAGAGATGTAATGACTCAACGGTTCATTCTGGTAAAAGTTACAAGTTCTGGTATTTTAGCTCTGGGTCCTTCATCCCCCCATTTTATTTTTGGGAAATTTCAATCATGGAATTCTGGTTTCTTATGATTTGTCTCCAGGGAGAGTCCAGTACTGGTGGCAAAGCATTAATACCTAGACCGTGCTTACCCTTTCTCAGATAAAAGTCATTAAATGGTTGAGAATACAGGGACTGTTATTGTTTTGTTTAAAAAGAAGAAAAGAGAAATACTGATAAGACTATAAGTTTATTATAAGGCCCAGCAGAATGGGGAGACTAAGAAGAGGAACAGGGTAAATGGCTGACCTCCATGGCCGGTCGCCATAGAGAGGCAGAGTGGGGAAACAGAGAGAGGGGAACAGAGGAACAGAGAAACAGAGGAACAGAGAAACAGAGAGACAGAGAGTGTAAATGGGCAGGGGCCTATCTTTTAAAGGGGTCCTCTGCACCTGCGTGCAGACTTAGTTCCCATGGAACCTTGGGCTGACCAGGGCACTGCCTGTTCCACCAGGTGACAGGGGCAGGCCAGCATAATGCCTGAACCTTTCAGGGACCAAAATTTAAAAGTAATAAAATTATAATAATATGGCCCAATAGTGAAGAAACCAAGGTAGTGAACCAGGGGGATTTGCTATACCAGCTTTCAAACCAATTTTGGTTGGCTTCTCTCCCTTTCTGTCTTTCCTCTAGCCTTTTTCTCAATTTAGTCAGGGAGTCTCTGATCACCCCTGAATGGTCCACATAAAAACAACATTCTTCTTTTGGCTGAGCAGAGGCCCCCGTCCTTGAGAAAGAGCAGGTCTAGCCCTCTCTGGTTCTGCAGTAATACTTCAGAGAGGGATGTTAAAGACTCTTCAAGCTTTAGTAATGGGGTAATTGGATATATATATCCAAAATGTGGTGTTTATTGGGATGGTTCCCACTCATCTTGAATCAGGTGCTTTTCAGTGCTGCTTCCTCCTGAAGGAGCTTCCTTCTGTCAGCCTTGCTTTTCTGCCTGTGGGCTGGCAGAGGACAGTGAAGCAGCCAACACACAAGACTACCATTTGTGCATGGCTCAAGACCGTGGTGATTTTATAACATCCTGGACACTTCACATCCATAAAGTAGGAATTGGGGCTCTGCACCAGGCGCTTTTTCTTGTGTTTCCTCTTTTCCTCTTCTGGAGAGGGATGAAGGAGATCCTTTGTGACAGGCATGTTCTCCTAGGGAGGTCGTCACCACCGAAAGCAGTAATGGCCTGTTTTAATCCATTTATTTGGTATGGGTTGTTAGTTAGTGCTGCCGTGCCTGTTCCTATGCCTGCCGCCAGTCCCATGAGGACAGCTAGTATCAGAGTGGTGGGTTCTCTCCTAATTCGATAGGGCACGAGATCGAATTTATCTTCAAATGACTTGGCATCATGATATATCACCCGGGGTAGGAGGTGTATTAGTACTCAATAATCCCGCGAGGCATTAAAAACAGAAGTGGAAATGTAGAGGTAAGTCCGTATTACAGATCCACCAACCATTATTAGGGGGCAGGAGACACAGACCACCTTTAGGAATCGGCAGGCCCGAAGTCTGAGTGCAGAGTTGTTGCTTATGGATGGTATCTGCCCCACACAGGTCCCGGTACCCGAGACTTCAGTAAGGGTTAACTTCCCCTGAGATTCCGTAACAAGCAGCCGGGGAGGTGGTGCTACTGAAGTTCCCTATGAAATCTATCCCCCCGTAGTATGGGGGAACTGAGTTTAAGCATAGCCAGCAAGACTCGGTCAGGTTAGGATTAGTGGCGTTAAGACCCTCAAATGCCCCCCATACGAGATTAATCAGTCTTTGCTGTGAACCTGCGGGGATGAGTCTTTGTAGAGTGGATGGCGCCTGGGAATTTGGGTAAGCGATAGTGACTTGTTCCTGGACCCTTTTCAGTTCAGGTTTCTTTTGTCTGCTGTCACCGGGTTTGGTCCTATGGATACTGGGGACAGGACCTCTATTTTTAACCAGATTGTCATTAGTAGCCCAGGGTCGCCTCCCTCCTGATAGAGGCGGATTTCCCTTTGGTGTCCTGGTAACCATTCCTGTCTTGACTGTTTTCCCAGGCCTGTGAATGTGATGTTAAGCCGGTTACATGTGAAATTTATACATAACCCTTGTCCTATCCAGGGTCCTGTCCCTAAGGATGGAGCAAGCCCACAAAATTGGGGAATTGAGACCATGCTCTCGAATCTGGACTGGGAGGGGGCTTCAGTGGGCCCCTGAGTTACCTCTCTTACCTTAGCCAAACTGGTGGGGCATCGCGCAGCCCAGCAGAGACCCGTCACTAGAGCCTGGAGGTAGACTGTCAGTTGCTCCCTATCTTCTGCCGTGTTGAAGCTGAAGTTTGGGCGGTCTAGGGGGAATCCCGCATTGATGACATTGTCAAGGCTAGAGGCGGTCCTGTCTGCTCCCAAGATGTTCTTTTAGGCCTCTAAGAGAATTCTCTCCCTTTCCTCAGTATTAATGAGAATTTGGAGGAGCTGCTGACAGTCATCTCAAGTTGGTTGGTGGGAAAACATCAGAGACTCAACTAAGCTGGAGTTTGGTGGGATCTGCTGAAAAGGGAGGGTAGTTAGTTTTCCAGTTATACAAATCTGCAGAGGAAAAAGGCCAGTACTGGAGGGGCTGTAACGGATCCTGCCCATCCTCCCCTGGCGGCAGAGGAGGGCCATAGGCTCTCAAAAGAAGGGCAACTGAGGTTTTTGGAGGGGCCCCACAACTGCTGCGAGTTCCTTGTGCTGGCCCGGGACTAATTCCTGCTGTGTGGGGGCAGAAGGTTCCTGTGGAGCCGGCAAGGGAGGTTGGGTAGGGGTTAAGGAAGGGGGTAAGGTGGAGGGGAATCCAACAGGAGGAGATCATTTGGTACATCAGGATAGATCTTCTTGGGTGAGACAACTCCGTTGGATGAGGGATCTTTGTTCTGTAAGGCCAGGACCTAGAGGTGGTGGGTGAACCTGATATGTGGACCACCCAAGGTTTTAACCATGGTGGTGGGTTCTGGATCAGGTCCTGCCAGAGAATGATGTAGGGTTGTTGATCTGGGTGTCCTGTGGGCAGATTCTGGAAAACAACAGCCTTAACGGCCTTGATCAAGGTAAGGTTAAAAGCCCCTTCCAGAGGCTATACCACGTTAAAGGTGAGCCATTCTGAAGTGCAGAAAGTCTGCCATTTATGTTTCTTAATTTCAACTGACTGATCGTGAGCTCTGTCCCTAACATCCATCCAGTGGTCGAGAGTCAAACTAAGGGGGGTGGTTACAGTGTATCCCATATTGAAAGTCAACAATATGAACACACAGAAACAGAGCAGACAGAGAAGAACAGATGTCGGCCCACTTTGTTCGTGCCGCAAAAATGAAAGTATCCCACATGGCAATGGTACCAAGCGAACGGGTGGCAGAAACAGGCAGCCCTAATCGCTGCTATCAGAAGAGATCCCAAGCATCCCTGGGTCTCTGATTCTCTTAGGGCGCCATCTTAGATCGGCAGTCTGCAATCCGCCAGGCAAGTCTACCGACCACCAGGACAACTGCAAACCAAAAACCCAAAGCACTCTTACAGAACAAACAGAGCTGTAAGGCAGGAGACGAGAGACTAGAGAGACAATACAGGGTACCTGCTTACCTACAAGATCAACTCCTCTCAGGTGAGGAGTGGGCCATAACAACCAGTTGACCAATCAACACAGGGCAAACCCTCCAAGCCTGGAGGCACACCAATCCTGAGCCTGTGCGAACCCCTGAACACTCCCCTGACGCTGCCCTACAAGATCTCTACGCAGACTCTTTCCTAGCCATCTGCCATGGTGGGTGGATGAAAGACCCGAGCTAACATGGGGTTAGCTTGTTAAACAACTATAATAAAGCCTCGTGCATTTTGCATCAAGCTTTCAACTCCGCCTGGTGATTGGGGTGACCACCGTCCTGGGCTGAGATCCTGGGGGCGTGAGCTTCCGGGGGTCTTTCACCTACCTCTGAAGATCTGTCCTATTTAAAGACTATTACTGCTTCTTGTAAGATCTGTTCAACTTCTAACCCTCCCTCTGGGCATCGGAGTCTCCCCTTTCCCACTCATCAGGCCAGGGGATCCCGCTCCCAGATCACCTTCTTACCCCCTTGTTACAATACCTTTACACTCTTCTTTGGAACTCCGCCCACCACCATCTGCCTCTGCCCATTCTAATCCAGTCGATTCAGGAGACCTAGTTCTCCTTTCTCCTCCAGGATACAATCCCCGTCCTCTTTTTCTAAAATGGACAGGATCTTTCAGGGTCATCCGTACCACCTCAACTGCTGCTAAGCTCAAGGGATTCCCTCACTGGATTCATCTTTCTCATCTCAAACCTTTTATATCACCAGCCCAAGATAATCCTTCTTACATTTCTTTTTTTTCAAAACAAATAATAAAAAGTTTATTAACAAATATACAAAATACACAGTATCAACTGTGCCTTACAAAATTCACCCATGTACATATGCAATACTCTACAATACTTACAAGTATACATATAAGACTTCCACCTGTATGCAATTTTATGGTCCATCTGTGTTCCCATAATATCAAAAGAAACAACAACTGTGAACATATCACATTAAGCATCTTTCTGTAACGGAGTTTAATCACAACATTTACCGCCATGATACTCAGGCAGGTAGGCTAATGCTCAGTAAAGTGCAGTTTTAGGGAACCCCAGCCCTTAGTTTTCCTTTACACAGGTATCCACAGTCCTTAAGGACTTTTTTCTTATCTATTTTTGGTGATCTTGATGATGTGTCTTCAGCAGCAGCTTTAGCTGTTTTCTGTAGTGGCTTCGCTATGGAATTACTAGAACTGAAGACTATGTTTCTTTGTGTAGAAAATTTCTCACTGTGATTTTTAGTTTCATCTTCAGCTTGCTTTTCTGAGTGTTCCTCCATCTTTGCGCCACTGCTCAAAACAGCTGCTCTCTGGCTTGTTTCCTTGGCTACAGTCTGGAGACTCACTGGCAAGTCTAAGTTGGCTTTTGCTGCATTGGCTTTTGCTATTTCTAGCAGCTCCATTCGACCTTTCTCACTTAAGCGAACGGGAGTTCTGCTCCTGCTGCACGACCTGGTTCTGGATCTTTCTCTCCACGGGGCGATCCTCGGGGTACACCGCCCGCCCGATCGCGTGGACCGCCGCCTGTGATACGACCTCCCGCGGGACCGCTATGCCTGCGCGACCACAGGCGCTGGGGCGCCCGAGCCCGACGCGGATGGTGATGCTTTTTCCTGCGGAGAGCCGTTGACTTAGACGTGGCGGCCGAGGACATGACCGCCTTCTCGGAATTGAGCTATCGCGTCTTACACCGATGGCGATGTGCTCGCAAAGGCGAGAGAAAAGCCTAGCAGACTCCTTCCTCTCAGACCAGGTCCGAAGGTGGCCGAGTTTGAGGCTTACCGTCCCCACCGAGCTGAGAGTATTCCCTTCTTACATTTCAACCCCAACAGGACCTTGTTCTCTTTAAGTTTCAGAAGATACCAAGGTCGACCAGTGTGCCTCGGGCCTCAGAAGAATGACGCATTACACATCTGCCAAGAATTGAATTTGAATTTGAATTGAATTGCTCCCATTGAATCCCAGTACTCCCATGGAATCGATTCACATTTTATCAATCCCTGCCCCCTGGAAGACTCCGCCCCCTAAGAATCTCTATATAAACCCTGAGACTGCTCAGAATTCTAATAATAATAAAAGTACCCGAAGGAGCTTTGGTTGAAGGCCTTTTTGCAGCACCGAGGTGGCAGAGCAGAGCAGCAGAACAAAGCGAGCAACGTTGTAACACTTCTCTCAAAGAAACTTTCCATTGATAGAGCAGAGTTGTTACTCTCCTCGCAGGAGAAGCCCTTTTCTGCTGGAGCAGAGCTGATACACTGGGGAAGCCCCCCTTGAAAGAGGGCTGTGAGGGCCTGCAATTACTGTGACCTGTGGTTTTCCTTGGCTCTGGAACTCCAGGATACCTTTGCAACTGAGCTGTGTTGCAAAGGTATCCTGGAGTATTCTGTGACTCCCGAGTTCGAGGATACACTTCCCATCCTAGCTGTGAAAAGGCTTACTTACACCAGGTCCTCCCCAGCCTTCTGGGTGATTCCTGAAATAAGGGACTCCATCGGGCCCTCCTCCAGCCTTTTCCAAGCTGCAAGCCCCAGTGCTCGGACCTGGTCTTGATAAGGATCAGGAATGGCCTGTAGAAGGCCTGTAGAGAACTGGTCAGAGGCGCCCGAAAGCATGCCCAAAGTAATTGGGACCAAAGGGTGGGCTTTCTGATTTCATTCGGCCTGGATGCCACACTGATCCTGAAAAACCGAGCTCCACTTCAGAGACATGGATCCGGGAAGCCCTAGCAAGGTCCTTCCAGTCCTGAGCAGTACATTGATGATGGGCTAAGCGTGGAGGATGGTCTCTGCCCAGGGGGAATTAGGTCGGTCCACTGAGACAGCCTTTTTGAGTTCCTTTAAATCATGTGCTTCCCAGGGGTACCAGGCAGCCGGGCGGTTGCTGCCGGGTTAACATTGATGGGGAAAAGATGGTCATTGCTCCCTCGGAAGCACCCTCCCTGCAGTAAGGCGGAGGAGCAGAGGGGGTCCAGAAAAGATTAGTGGGGGGATCTGGAAGCGGCATACCCTTAGAGGGACAAAGAGCATTTTCAAAAGGATCTAGGGACGGATATAGGGGTGCGGGCTGGTGTGAGGGACTAGGATTTGAATTTGGTTCGTGTGTGTGTGTGTGTGTGTGTGTGTGTGTGTTAATCTCCCTTTGTCCCCTCCTTGATCCGTGCCCCATTCTTCTCCCTAGGAGGTCGAGGAGGGAAGAAACCCTTTAAGGGGGACACCATCAGGAGGGTCCCCAGAGGGGGTAATCCCCCCCCTTTCCACCTGAGCTTTCCTAATTAGGGTTTCAACCCTATCCCAAGTATCCCAATCAAAAAGATTACTCTCCAGCACCCAGGGAAAAATCTTGAGCAAACAGTCCCAGGCTTGAAGGGCTTGATTATTAGAAAAAATTAAGGCCTCTACTTTTAAGTAGGACCTGTAACGATTCTAGGGTAATGTTTGATTTGGACGAAGACTACCCCATAATTTTGGGGGGTACACTCAACCTGCATACCGATTGACCTGTCAGCATTCTTCCCTTGAAGAGACTTTCCTCACATGGGGCACCAGTCTGCTGGGTTCCCTAGCAGGTAGAGCTGGGGAAGGGCCGGTCCAGCCAGTCTCTTCCCGGGGCTGAGCAGGATGGTGAGGGTCAGGCGGCTCACACCCTCCCCCCTACTAGTTACCAGTGAGAAAATACACACTGAGTCAGGAGACTTGTTGAAGCAGGATCTCAATTTATTCCAACAGGCAAGAACTTGTTACAGCTGAGGTAGGGAATGGGGATCTTAGGATGGGGTAAGGTGACCTGAGAAATAAGGGCCAATAATACTGCACCAAGCTGGCAGGTAGCTAGCAGGGGGCAGTCTTACATCAGGCCTTGCTGAGTCACAGGCCAGAGAGAGGTTGCCAACCTCTCTCTAGCCAGGCTCAGGAGGTTACACTGGGACTCACATCCAAGCCTTAAACTCAAGTCAGGCTCAGGAGGTTACACTGGACCTCGTATCCAGAATTAGAGCAGAAGACAGAAGTAACAACTCCCCCCCCCACCATCTCCCCAGCCAGTGAGGCAGAGCTGAGCAAGCTAAGAAGGACAGCCCAGAAGCCCTCCCCCGTAGGAGCAGAGCTGATATACTGGGGAAGCCTTTCCCTGGCTGCAAGCTGCTACACTTACTGTGATGATATATGTATGGTACTCTTTGGCTCCCAAGTGCCAGAATACCTTTCCATCAGAGCTGTAACACTCAGTAGTCTGTGGCTCCTGAGTGCCAGAATACCTTTCCATCAGAGCTGTAACACTCGGTAGTCTGTGGCTCCTGAGTGCCAGAATCCATCCCCATCCCATCCAAACCTCCGAAATGCTTACAGACTTCCCATGAAAACAATCAATGTGGCCGGGCATTGGTGGCACATGCCTTTAATCCCAGCACTTGGGAGGCAGAGGCAGGAGGATCTCTGTGAGTTTGAGGCCAGCCTGGTCTCCAGAGCGAGTGCCAGGATAGGCTCCAAAGCTACACAGAGAAACCCTGTCTCGAAAAAAAAAAAAAAAAAAAAAAAAAAAGAAAAAGAAAAAAGAAAAAAAAGAAAAGAAAAAAAGAAAGAAAAAAGAAAACAATCAATGTGAAGTAATTTCAGATGCTATGCCATAGATAGAAAAATTATGACATACCGATTAGAGGAAATCTGCTCAGTGATGCATGCTCCTGAATGCAGCAATTCTGCTCTGGACCCTGAAAGCCCTGCTTTGAATAAGTATGCAGAGAGACTACTGCATAATAAATTATATGTAAGCCGCTATCTTATCTCGTAAAATTATCTGTAAGCCACTATCTTATCAAAATATAACAAAATCAAACAATCCCCACATTCCTTCATTGTAAAAAACATATAACCCTGACAACTAAAGTCTGAGGCACAAAAACAGGCCATGAATTTCAGAGAAGAGCACTCTCCTTGTCAAACCTCACCCAAGTAATTATCCAGATGTAATAACCTTTCATATAAGTGACTCCACAGGAGGATCCCTGTTCTCCCTTTCACCACAGTCAGAGAGGGGTCCTTTGGTATAATTTAAAAAACATGAGATTCCAAGACAGATTTCAGATCAAACCCTGCCTCCAACCACTGACTAGCCAGCCACCTAACATCATGGAAACTCAATTCTCCTATACATTATTATATCCTCAGTAGCTTCTGAAAGGTCTGTGCACATGAGACAAACAGTATTAACTGAAGGAATTTGTTGTATACAAGAGGAATTAGTCATGGAGAGAGTCTAGTGTATTTAGATGGATTTTGAACTAAGGAATTAGGTTTTGATAGTGACTAACGAATAAGCTAATATCTTCCTGGTAATACCTGCCATAAAGATTGGGGCACTATAAATGGGTGAGACAGTGTTTGGCTAGTGTGTGAAGTCCCAGGTTCAATCCCCAGGGGTTGGGAATCCAGTTGTGTTTGTCATGTTAATTAATCAGCACTCTGCCCCCCATTGGGGGGCATTTTCTTCAATAGCAATAAACTACAGACACATGTTTTGCTCCTTTCCTTCTGCCCCATCTTTGGAGAAGCTGCGTGAAGAAGCATGCAGCTGTGGCCAGTGGCTTGCAACCACAAGATAATGAAAAGCAAAAGCAGTCTGTTGAAAAACTTAGAGTTACTGCAAGTCTGACGCACTGTCAATTTCCAAAAATCAAAGTATGAGCTGCTTAATTCTAAGACTACCTACTCAGAAACAACAACATTTTAAAGATGTAAGCTATTCTCTGTGAGTTCGAGGCCAGCCTGGTCTACAGAGTGAGTTCCAAGATGTAAGCTATTATGACTTGGAATCCTGTTAATTACACCCGAAAATATCCTAGATGCTAAACATTGGTTAAGATTTTCTTTCTGAAGTGTTTAGAAACATGGCTCCAATAATCTTCACTAGAGCTGTTTGTTTCTGCCATGTACCTGTCTTGGCATCCATCACTGGCATCATCTCACTTAATTCTCAAAGAAGCCCTTGAGGTAAACCAGAAGTCTGAGTTGTGAAGTCATTTGACCAAAGTAGTTAGGCAAGTGGATCAGGACACAGACCTCCCAACCTAACTACATTTCGCCCACTCAGGCCCAAATCACACGATGAAGTGAAAATTCTCCACTTTCTAGTTTTCGAGCCTACAATTTCTCCAGAACATTAGGAGAAAAAAAATTTACTAATTATCTATACATTTGCTGGAAGGATGGAGCTCAGACAGCTGTCAGTCATGGGTGATTATTCTACTACCCAGGAAGAGAAGGTGCACTAGTTTCCTTTGCTGTGTTCATTTAACCTAACAGTGAGTATCTTAAAACTACAAAAAACAAAGGCAGCACTGATTTTAGCAGTAGGAAGCTTTAGGCTGAATCTCATGCTTTTTAAGACTACATAATAGACACTTTTCCTAACGCCACCAAATAAAAATGAAGATGTACTCATTACGTTTAAAATAGATTATACTTTTTCTTAAATATAAAAGTAACACTTTCATTGTAGGAAATCTAGAAAGCATAAGATAGTACGAAAGACAAAAATAGAAATCACCTACAACTAATCCCCCAGAAATAATCATTGTTGAAATCTAGGTTTGGCCCTCTTTCTCCTTCCCCATTTTTCCTGGGCAAAATATTTTATTTGGATATTTAATTCTTTAATTTTTCATTTTATTCAAAATTTCCCCCATGGCAGACATCAAAAAGTTCTTCAAAAACAGACTTCAGAGGCAGAATCTGAATAGACTATCCTTTGTGCCATCCTGCACATGTAATAATCTCTGGTAGTTTTCTCCCCTTTCCTTGATATATAATGCTGGCATGAATATGCCTTTTATTAAACTTTAGACACTTATTATTTTCCCTGTATGGATTCTTAGAAGCAGAATTAAGTCTAATGTGACTAAAAATCTAATTTTCAGAGAAGTAGCAATTAGCCTTATAGCCAATTTTTCCTTTTTCCTAAGACAGGGTCTCACTGTGTGGCCCTAGGTGGTCTAGAACTCACAGAGATCTCCCTGCCTCTGCCTCCTAAATGCTCCTAAAGGCAAGTACTGTCAAACCTGGCCCACAAACAATAAGGTTTCTTTCTCCTTGTTATGTTTTCTTTCATGTTGAATAAGCTGTGAGCTGTAGCGATAGGCTTTCCCACACTCACTGCATTTATAAGGCTTCTCTTTAGTGTGGGTTCTCAAATGCAGAATAACTTGAGATGTCTGCCTGAAGGTTTTCCCACATTCGTTACATTTATAAGGCTTCTCTCCAGTGTGAACCCTCTGATGATCGATAAGGTTTCGATTAGAAGTAAAAGCTTTCCCACACTCACTACATCTATAAGGCTTCTCTCTACGATGAAGTCTCTGGTGTTCATTAAGAGCCTTCCTCACGGTGAAGGCCTTCCCACACTCATCACACTCATAGGGCTTCTCTCCACTGTGAATTCTCTGGTGGTCCATAATCTTGGTATTAGAACCACATGTTTTCCCACACTCCTTACATTTGTAAAGCTTTTTTCCTCTGTGCAGCCGCTGATGTTGAGTAAGGTTGGAACTCCTGCTAAACGCCTTCCCACACTCAAGGCAAGTGTAGGGCTTCTCTCCCGTGTGAACTCTGTGATGAGAAATAAGTCCTGAACTCCGGCTAAAGGCTTTCCCACACTCTCTACATTCGTATGTTTTCTCTCCGCTGTGGACTTCCTGGTGCCGAATGAGATGTGACTTACCACTGAAAGACTTCCCACACTCACCACATCTGTATGGCTTCAGTCCAGTGTGGATTCTCCGATGGACCACAAGGTTGGAGCTATGACTGAAAGCCTTTCCACATTCCTTACACTTATACGGCTTCTCTCCTGTGTGGATTCGCTCATGCACAGTGAGGTTGGCACTCTGACTAAAGGCTTTTCCACACTCGTTACACACGTACTGTCTCTTTTCACTATGGCCTCTCTCACGTGCTGGAGAGTCACAACACTGACTACCATCGTTTTCACAGTCTTGGTCACTCCCTTCTGAGGGTGATTTACCACCTTCAAATGCCTTATCTTTGAACTTTCTCGTCTTTCTCCTCATCTTCTCTTGCTGGGGGCATTCCAGTGGCTCTTATCGTTTCCTTTTAAATTTTTTACTTCCTTGGCAACACTGATGTGGAAAAATAGAGGGTTAAACGTGATCCTGGTTTTTCAGGGATGTCGCTTTAGGATCAATACCTCCTCAGTCTATTTCACCATCTGATTGGAGAAAAAAAGAAGTGTACATGCCCACTTTCTCTGTAGTAAGGTAAGAATTAGTCAAGGAAGACAGGATGTAGTAGATCACAGTGTCTCACATAGAAGGGCAGGTGTTCAAAAGCAGAGAACTGTTCATAATGATGAGAAAAGTGACAATGGTTAGACAAAGGGCAATAAAAAGTTAAAGACAGAGTTGAAGAAAAACACAGCAGGTCCAGTCTCAAAGTATGCAATCAACAGTATAAAATCCACCCTTTCTTCTTGCTCAACTCTCTAAAATGGGAGCAAAACACCTGAAAAGCAAGATAAGAAAGCTCCCTTGGTTCAGTTAGTTGAAACACCTAATGTGCAGACTATCCTGGCTTTCAGTTCTTGCTGAGCTACTTCCTTAGGAACAGTGACTCAGTGGCTGGCATATAGCAAACATTCAGAACTACAGAATAGCAGCTAAGATTGTTTTAGGGTCTGACTAAAGTTTCATCTTTTTCTAGAGGTATGGGCACCAGGCCCCAGTGTAGACAGTTTCTTTCTCACCTGGTCCCACAGCCTTTAAGTCCCAAATAAACACACAGAGACTTACATTAATTATAAACTGTTCGGCTGATGGCTCAGTCTTCTTATTGGCTAGCTCTCTCTTAATTATTAACCCATTTCTATTAATCTGTGTATCTCCACGTGGTCTTGGCTTACCAGAGAATGCCCAGGCATCTGACCTTCCCAGTGGCTACATGGCGACTCTCTGCATCCTCCTCTGGGAGCCCCACCTATCCTTCCTGCCTGGCTGCTGGCCAAGCAGTATTTTATTCATCAACCAATAAGAGAAACATATATACAGAATGATGTTCCCCATGACCCCAGCCCACATCTCTTTATATATTTAAGCTGCTTGGTGGCTGGTCACATCATCCTTCTAATACTGATGACCCTGAATTATACAAAGCATAGCTTCCAGGGCTTATCTTAAGCTGAAGTCAGATCTTTTTTTCTTTTTCTTTTTCTTTTTTTCCTTTTGTTTTGTTTTTCAAAACAGGTTTTCTCTGTGGCTTTGGAGGCTGTCCTGGAACTAGCTCTTGTAGACCAGGCTGGCCTCAAACTCACAGAGATTCTCCTGCCTCTGCCTCCCGAGTGCTGGGATTAAAGGTGTGCACCATCAACACCTGGCTTGAAGTCAGCTTTTTATGATAACTTCAGGTGTCTGTTTTTCAGCATGTTAGTCATTATGAAAATAAAATCTATGGTGTAAACTTGAAATGCTAAATTGAGGCAAACAGAGAACCTCTGCAGGACCAGGCAAGGTATAACAGTAAAGTCCCAAAGACGGTGCAGAGAGTTGGAGACAGAACCCTGAAGAGGGACTGAGACAAAAAACCCCATGTATCAGGGATAAACATGGAGTTTCCAATCCGCTGGACACAAAGCTCTGCACATGTAGGGGTAACCTCAGTAACCCCCAAACCTGGAGTGGCTGAGCTGTGAGAGCACATGGACTGTGACTCGGTGACACTGACTGAGGGCACACTAACTGTGACTCTGTGACACTGACTGAGGGCACACTAACTGTGACTCTGTGTCACTGACTGAGGGCACACTAACTGTGACTCGGTGACACTGACTGAGGGCACACTAACTGTGACTCTGTGACACTGACTGAGGGCACACTAACTGTGACTCGGTGACACTGACTGAGGGCACACTAACTGTGACTCGGTGACACTGACTGAGGGCACACTAACTGTGACTCTGTGACACTGACTGAGGGCACACTAACTGTGACTCTGTGACACTGACTGAGGGCACACTAACTGTGACTCTGTGACACTGACTGAGGGCACACTAACTGTGACTCTGTGATACTAATGTGTGTTTCCTCTCACGGTGTTTCCTTGCAGACTGACCCCTTGAAGAATTAAGCATGCAGAAGATATGATCTTACACCCTACATTCTTTACTCTATTTAATAGAAATTGGACTATAAGCTACTTTGAGGATTTGACCAGAAGGAAATCTAACCACTGCTACCCTGTGCTTGCCTGGGTAAGAAACACCCTCAGGTGCTTGCTTCGGCAGCACATACACTAAAATTTGGAACAATGCAGGGAAGATTAGCATGGCCCCTGGCAAGGATGACATGCAAATTCATGAAGCGTTGCGTATTTTTTTTTTTTTTGAGACCCATTAAAATACAAGTTTAATGGAAAAAAAAAAAAAAAAGGAATACCCTCAGGATGTCTTAGAATTCCCAGGCATTCTGAAGATAGGGTTGGAGGAGCCAGAGGAAGAAAGAAAAGGCTGAGGGGTCAGCAGGGCACTAATGGTATCTAGACAAATATCCCCCAAGGCACAAGCTCAGGTTGGCATTGGAAGGTGTGAAAAGGCTGGGCTTTTCCCAAAGACACTACACTCCTTCAACTCTGCTTGTTTGGTGCCTTTGCACAATGGTCACAAGGTTGTTGGTCATTAACTACAGTGTGGCTAGGAATAATAAATATCTAAAACAATTAATTGATTTATTAATTGAAAACTAAAGAGACAAATGAGAGAAATGTTTAAACTGAAAACAAACCCTCAAAAATCAAGGGTCTCCTGACCTTAGAGAGAAAGGCCTAACTACAACAGAGGCTGACACCGTAATAGAAAAAAAATAAGATATATGACTACATAAAACTTTCTGTGCTTAAAAAAATAATGACAAAAGTGAAATTTAAACAAGTACAAGTGATGTTGTGTCTCCCCTTCTCCCACAATGCACACTTTAAGCCCTTCGGCCCTAGAGAACAAGGCTTGTTACACTAGCCTGTGGCATACATGGCCTGTCACTGGAGAGCTTAGCAAATGTTCTCTGCAGTGCCAAGTTGAGCACAGTCACGATTTTAGTTAATGTAAGTGCACTCAGAGATGGTGCGAGGTGAATCCACCCAATGTCACAACCATCATGCTTCCTCCACCTGGTCATTCTTTTCAGACTCCATATTCTAGGAGTTGGAGATGGATCCACAGTTAAGAGCACTTATGCTGTGGGCACAATTCCCAGCACCCACATGGCAGACCACAACCAACTGTAATTCCAGTTCTAGGGGTTCAGACACTGTCTTCTGGGCACCAGGCATGCACATGGTGCACAGATATAGATGCAGATGAACATCCATACACAAAAAATAAATATATATATATATATATACATATATACATATGTACATACACACACACACACACACACACACACACACACACACACACACATATATAGAGAGAGAGAGACAAGGTCTCTCTGTTATGTAGTTCTGGCCTAGAACTCACATAGATCTGCTTGCCTCCGCCTCCCCAAGTGCTGGGATTAAAGGCGTGGGATTACCACAATGCCAGGATGTAATGATTTTTTTTTTACAAAAAGACTCCATATTCTAAAAATATAACAACATATTTGTAGTATTAGCAACTACATCTCAACATAACTATTCAGGAGCCAACATTCCCTAAGAAACTGACCAGTCACACTCTTCACAGACTGTCAGAATGTTGGAAGATGGAAGGGACAGTTTACCAGACTATTTTCTCTCTCTCTCTCTCTCTCTCTCTCTCTCTCTCTCGTTTTGTTTTCAGACAGGGTCTTACTAAGTAGCCAAGGCTGACCTCAAAACTCACAGGAAATTGCTCTGAGACTTACATCCAAATGGACAGAGAGGGAAAGTGGACCTCACAGGAGCACTAGGATTCAACGGGAACACCA